>NC_142365.1:15577500-15877500 GCF_059441175.1 Urocampus carinirostris
GACTGCTGTCACTGTCTTGTACTACGGACAGACTGAAGAGATCTTTTCTTCCTCATGCCATGTGGCTCTTTAACTCTACCCGGCAGAGTAAAAGCCCACAGTAAACCACACCACCTACATTGCATATTACCGAATCTTATTGCAATATGTATTCTGTGTAGCACTATTTAGTTACTCTATATAACACGCTACAGTGGGCATTTGCACGTCACACTGGGTATTTGTATATTGTATTCTTTTTGCTTTATTATTGTATTGTTCTCAGCGAAGGGATGCTGCTGGAAATGTGAATTTCCCTTCGGGGATGAATAAAGTATCTATCTATCTATCTATCTAAAATCAAGGAGGATAAGGTTATAGTTATAATTTACACAATATTTACACAAAGAAATGTCGGCATGTAGGATGTTACATACAGTTGGTATCGTAAGGGTTGTGCAATATGCATTTGGTGCAAAACTAGTCAACATAGTGCAAAATATAGTCAACATTGTGCAAGGTGAGCAGTAAACATAGTGCAGTCAACATTTTGCAAGAAACATAGGCATGAGTACCATTTTACGTTCGTATGAGGTAGTGTGTTTGCAAGAGTTTTCAGTTTTTTGTGCGGTGTGTGTTTAGGGTGGTAATGGTTCTGGGGAAGAAACTGTCTCTGAGTCTGTTTGTTTTTGTTTTGTGTGACCTGTAGCGCTTGCCGGAAGGCAGCAGGTCAAAGAGGTGGTGGCTGGGGTGAGAAAAGTCCTTGATGTTTTCTGCTCTGCTGAGGTAGCGAGAGCAGGAAATGTCATCCAGACTGGGCAGACAGCAACCGACGATGTTCTGGGCTGATTTGATGACACTCTGAAGCGTTTTCCTGTCTGCTGCTGTGCACCCAGCATACCACACCGTAATGCAGTATGTTAGAATGCTCTCCAATGTGGTTTTGTAAAAGGACACCTGCAGCTACTGTTTTAGAAGATTTTTCCTTAGCACTCTCAGGAAATGTAGTCGCTGCTTGGCCTTCCCTACCACCGCTCATGTCTCTCCAGAAAAATAAGATTAAAGTGATTTAGAATTCATTAAGTATTTTAAGGCTATATTTAAACGTCTGTGCTTGTACACTGGCCTAACTGGGTAGTGTATCACAACAATACAGTGATGTATTTCCAAAATAAGAGTACGGAAATAAAATTTAAAGTTACTTTTCTCAATACAATCTTGTGTGCTTGTTTAGGGTGGTGATGGCCCTGCACTATTAGCAATTAATACTAATAGCAATAACGCTGAGTGTCTTGTCGTTCCTTGCTTCGACAGGCTCAAAGTTTTGAAGGTTTAGTGTGTTTACTTGACTTTCTATCGCGATAAAAACGATTTTTTTCACTCCGCCTTTGGATAACAATCACGACAAGGGGGGTTTTGAGTCATTTGAGCCCCGAAGCAAAGTCGGTCACGGGAGCAACCGCATCTGTGCTAATCATATTATTATGAGCTCCATTTAGAATTTTCCAAATGATACGTCCTGTTCAACAAAACTTGTTTGATGACATTTTTTGAAGCACAAATGTGTGCATTGGACTAGCTGTTGCAAGCTAGCTAGTAATGCTAACTATGAGAAGATCCTTCAATTTTTTTGTGAAGATGCTCATCAAGGAACTATTCATCCTGTTCTTATTCTTCGAGGAATTATTCAGCAGAACGCGTTTGAATAAGGCCTTTTGCAGCACAAAAGTGTGAATTGGGATACTTGCCGCAAGCTAGCTACACTAGTTGCTCACGAAAAGAAGTCTTCTTCCAGTTTCTTTTTCCTAAAATAATTATTCTCCTGGTTCAACAAAACACATTCAATGAGGCCGACTGGGAGGTTCGGGTTCGGGTTCGCGCCCCGGCCGAGTCATTCCTAAGACTTAAAAAGTGGTCGGCGGCGCCCTCTCTTGGCTGCGGCTGCATCGGGTCAGATGCAATCGACATTTCGACTGGGAGGTTCGGGTTCGCGCCCCGGCCGAGTCATTCCTAAGACTTAAAAAGTGGTCGGCGGCGCCCTCTCTTGGCTGCGGCTGCATCGGGTCAGATGCAATCGACATTTCGTTCTGTGTACATTGTTACACAGAATGACAATACAAGGAAATTATTATTATTATTATTATTATTATTATTGTTCCTGTTCTTCAAGGAATTATTCAATACGGCGCATTTAATAAGGCATTTTGCAGTACAAAGATGTGGATAGGGTTAGCTGCAGCAAGCTAGCTTATGGTGCTAAAGACTTTGAATTTTTTTATGTAGTATTTCACCCAAAAAACTATTCTTCCTGGTCCGTTTCTTCAAGGAATTATTCAACAGAGCGCGTTTAATGAAGCCTTTTCAGCACAAAGGTATGGATCGGGCTAGTTGCCGCAAGCTAGCTACGCTCGTTGCTCACAAAGGGAATTCTTCTTCCAGTTCCTTTTTCCTAAAATATTTTCTCCTTGTTCAACAAAACACATTCAATGAGGCCTTTTGCAGTACAATGGTGTGGATTTGGTTAGCTGCAACAAGCTAGCTTATGATGCTATAATGAGAAGACTTTAAACTTATTTATGAAGTTTTTCACCCAAAAACTATTATTACTGTTACTGTTCTTCAAGGAATTATTCAACAGAGTGCGTTTAATATGGCCTTTGCAGCACAAAGATGTGGATTGGGTTAGCTGCAGCAAGCTAGCTTATGATGCTAAAATGAGAAGACTTTTAATTTTTTAATGGAGTATTTCACCCCAAAAACTATTCTTTCTGTTCTTCAAGGAATTATTCAACAGAGCGCGTTCGATAAGGCCTTTTGCAGCACAAAGATGTGGATTGGGTTAGCTCCAGCAAGCTAGCTTATGGCGCTAAAAAGGGAAGACTTTGAATATTTTTATGTAGTATTTTACCAAAAAAACTATTCTCCCTGTTCCTGTTCTTCAAGGAATTAGTCAACAGTGCGTGTTTAATAAGGCCTTTGCAGCACAAAGATGTGGATTGGGTTAGCTGCAGCAAGCTAGCTTGTGGTGCTAAAAATGGGAAGACTTTCATTTTTTGTGTGTAGTATTTCACCAAAATAACTATTCTAATTGTTCCTGTTCTTCTAGTAATTATTCAACAGAGTGTGTTTAATAACGCTTTTGCAGCACAAAGATGTGGATTGGGTTAGCTGCAGCAAGCTAGCTTGTGGTGCTAAAAATGAGAAGACTTTAATTTTTTTGAGTAGTATTTCACCAAAATAACTATTCTTCTTGTTCCTGTTCTTCAAGGAATTATTCAACAGAGCGCGTTTAATGAGGCCTCTGCAGCACAAAGGTAGGGATTGGGCTAGTTGCCGCAAGCTAGCTATGCTAGTTGCTCACGAAAGAACTCTTCTTCCTTTTCCTGTCCCTGTTTGAAAGAATTATTCTTCCTGTTTAATTGGGCTAAGTGCAGCAAGCTAGCCCCTGATGCTAACCGTGAACTTTTTGTGTATTTGCTTAATAAGGAATAATTCTTCTCGTTCTTCTAATGAGAATTTTTACGGGACACACGTGTAGCTTGAGTGTGGCTAGCAAGCTTGTGATGCTTACAATGAGAAGATCCTTAACTTTTTGTGAAGTTGCTTGGAAAAAAAAGGAATTGGTTATAAACTTGGCATTTTGTAGTCGATAGCCCAAACGAAACCACCGGCGTTTGCGGTGTCGTCTTTCTACCATTGTCCTTCCTTCCGTTGGGGAGGAGGGGGTCTGTCAGGAGGAACTTTTGGGCATCCTGCCGGGCCTATGGGGGTCTCCGCCGGGTTCTGCTCCGGTTCTGACGCTGGAAGGCCGGCGGGGGGTTCAGGCCCAACTCCAGGACGGACGGACAAAGGAGCGCATTCTCCGAGGGGGAGGGGCGGTCCGAGAAGGGGGGGGGGTTATCCTGGCGGCTGAAACACATGCCACCAGCTGCTTCCCCCTTCCTGCGCTTTCATGAAAAAGCCTCAGTGTTCTTCTCCTCTGTGGGCTAATCCACGCGCTTTGCAGATCGGGCCAAAACACTTTTCACGTCCTGGCATTGTGTGAGACGGTGCACGCCTTTTTTGCATGCGCGTGCTTGCGTCTACCTGCAGAATTTGTTGTCTCTCGGGCCGACGTGGCGCTCGCCGTGAACGCGGGCGGAATATCAACCGCGGAAGACTCCCCCCCCACGCCAAACCCCCCCTTGCAGCCCACCTGCTGACTTGCATGATCTGAAGTGGGGGGGGAGAGGCTTTGGACCAAACGTGTGTGCGTGCGTGAGGTTGCTTTACCACAGGAAATTGCCAGGTAGTTTGCAGAGCCTTTTCCCAGTGTTGTGCACGATTAATCAGGGCTACATCTGCGCTGGATGGACTAAGTGCAGGGAGGGGGGGCATTGTCAGCCTCGTTTTTGTGCTGGAGTGAAAAGTGTGCAAAACTGATGACGTGACCACCACCACCACTACTGCTGTATGCGTTAGACCAGTGGTGGGCAATCACCGGGCCCCGGAACGGTACCGGGCCCTGGGTCCTTTGGTGCCGGGCTGCACGGAAAGAAATAGTTTCATTGAATTGTCTTTATTGTGGTTGATATCGACGTTGTGGAACATTGCATGCAATGAGATTAGACATTAGGCATTCCGGGGTAAACGTGGAATAAAGATTTAAAAGGAAAAAAAGAAGAGAAAAATGTCACGGTTGGATACATGTCAACCTGTACGTTTTTGCTGTACATAGTAAGTGTATTATGCAGTTTAAGACGTGTACGACGTACAAAAAAAATCTGTACGGAAAAACGCAAATTTGTCAATGTCAATGGTACCATCCGGTGTACACCAACTATCACGAAACGACAAATCAATCAAGTCAAACGAGTTCGCTGCGGAAGCCTCTATCTCTGTATCGTTTTTTTTTCGTTGCAAATGAAGCGAGCGGTTTGATGCTACTGTGCGCATGCGTCTGCCATCCCTTTTTAGAGAACCGGCTTTTTCGGCTCTACTCATTAAAGAGAGCTGGTTCTCAAACGGCTCACTTGCTTTGATGCATTATATTACTAATTATTATGTTGTATAAAGAAGTTAAGAAAAAAAGGAAGTATAAAAGGAGAACATGAAAAAAGACAGGTTTGTGCTTATCCCTTTAATCAGTATATTACCAACAAAGCTTAAATGCAGAAATGAATTCATAATTTGAATAAGAAAATGTATTATTCTACTCAATCATATTTGCCTGTATTTTTTCCTTCTACAGTGAAGGTCCAAGCTACTTAATTTTTGAACTTTTTTTATTACAAACCTCATTCATGTCGAGCAATTCAGTATCATACAACAAAATGTTAATTAACAATATATATGATATAACGAAACACATGTACAATATAGCATGTTAAACTACATAAACACGTTTGAAAAAAAACATGGCGTAAGATTATTTTGTATTTTGTAAGGGAAAATACGACAGTTTGTAAGGGCATGGAGCCCTGGAGGTCGGCGCCAGCTTCTGTCACGGTTGCCATGGCGCCCAATTGGCCCCACCTGTGGGCGCCAGGTGCTGCTTGTTGACAGATCGGCTCCCTGTTAGTATTTAAACTCTGTCATGTCAGTCTCCTTTTGTCGGTCCGTCTGCGAATCTCTGTTTTCACCTGGCAAGCCCTTTTTCGCCTGTCCTGTGTATATGCTCTTGTTTTTATCCCGTTTGATCTCGACCACATCTGTTCTCCCGCCCCGAATAACGATCCGTTTTTTATCTTGACCACGACTACTCTCCTCTCCTGGTTTTCAACACTTTTCCGTTCCCATCACCACCATCGCTCGCCACGGAAGTCCCAATTCCGCGTCTGAGCAACCTACTCCCCTACTCTGGATCGTGTGTGCACTCCTTTCCCTTCTTCCCAATAAAACTGTGAGTAACGTTACGCGAGTGGGTCCTGCCTCTGTTCTGGTCCTTACAAAAAATCAGGATAAAAATTATGAAAAAATATTTACAATGTAGTTCTTAGAGACTAGCTTGAATTTGAATTATAGTACAATATTCGTGAATGAGAAACAATAGTGCATCGTAACACTAGTCCGTGTTGGGCACCACCATACTTTAAAAAAGTAATTAGTTACAGTTACTCACTACTCTCAAAAGGTTAGTAACTGAATAACTCTACAGTAAAAGTAACTAGTTAACAGGGAAAGTAACTGTTTTTGCTTCTTAAAGAAGAAGTTGTAAGTCAAATAATTTTAATTTTTCTGAGCAAGTGTGAAACATCACGATGACTTGTAGAGATATTAGGAATGACTATTTTTAGAGGACCGGCTTTTTCGGCTCGGCTCACTAAATTGAGCCGGCTCTTTTGGGTCCCAAACGGCTTTTCAGGTTGTTTGTGTCGCTTTAAATCCCTACATTACCGATTATTATGTAACATTATCCATAGAATGACTTAAAAATGAAATTAAATAAAGAAAAAGAAAAACACAATGAGAAAAGGAAAAAGATTGTTAAAAAAATAAAAATAATGCTAAACATTTTTATGTAAGTACATTGACACTTAGAAATACAGGAAATATAATTATACTATTTATAAATCTACGTATATAAAATAAAATACAAAACAATTTTCAACTCTTTATGCTCAACTAATTCCCCCCAAAAATGCATATGAACCAATCGTAAAAGAAAAAAAGGAGTCTCGGAGGGAACCAGCTGTTGATTAGTGGGTTTGTTCTATAGCTCTCAGTTAACAGTTCTTTCAAAAAAGAGCTTTCAAGCATTCGATTGCCATTTCTAATCAAACTGGAAATCGAAACAATGACCATAGCTCTTTGATTATGTCAAAGAATCTTATTACGACACGTTAGAGCAGGCGGATTAGCTAAATGCTAACAAGCATTTTCTTCATTTTCCTCGTTCTGAGGTTTTTGAGTTTTTCCTTGCCCTCATGTAGGTGTTAGATCATGGGATGGTGTAATAAGAGTCTGTAGTATGTACAGCCCTTTGAGACTCTTTGTGATTAAGGCTATACAAATAAACATGACTTGACTTGACTTGACATGATCCAAAAAAAGTAACATAAACAACTCAGAGGAGTTCGCTTTTGACTGTCAATAACAGTAACAGGGGATTTTTTTACTTAGATTACCCCGTCCCTGAAAAAATAGCTCCGTTATGTAATGCCGTTGTAATTATTCTCAACACTAACAGCGCAATGAAAAAAAGTAAACCAACATTAAGCAACAAAAAACGCAAAAAAATCACAAGGCCTATATTGTCACAGTTTCATGCAAAAGTATGTATTTCACCGTTTTATTTAGCAGCAGCATGATAAGAAAAAAAACAACAACTTACAAAGTCGCAAGATACGTTTTCACAGTTTTGTGCGCTTGTTTAGGGGTGTGATGGCTCTTATACCGAATAGACGCGTTTCCGTAGTTTGGTTGAGCAAAGATTGATTGGTCTTCAGAAATCACTTAGTGCCTAGCCACGAGTTTACTAAGATTGCAGGTGTCAAGGCTAAAGGCCTTTGGTTTATTTCATCACCACACTATATTCACTCATGGTGCCACATTGTACAATGTTGTTTTAGCTGAATTCCAACCAATAATGCTCCATTGTGTTGTAATTGCAAATTAAATATGGAAATTACTAACTAAACAAAACATCGTTAACATTACATTGAACTCTGTATTTTTCAGTGCATTTTTCTGTCTCTGAGTCTGTTTGTTTTTTATTTTATTATTTGTTTTTTGTCCCCATATTTTGCGTGATGCATCAATTGTTTGAAGTGCAAATGAAGGTCAAATCGCTGGAAAGTTTCTTTTGCCTCATCTCAATGTTGCACATAACGACTAATGCTTCAAGGTGCGATGCGTCGTTTGAGGTGTCCTGTAAAAGTCGAAAGTTAAATATGTTCTCTATTAGGTATGTGTTAACAATGTCCTGAGTTAAAAAAAAACCTCAAGCTTTATTTTCAACAGCAACTATCTGCTTTTATCTTACTTTTAGCAGAGTTGTTCAGGGCGGAAGACATTAGTTAGAAGGACTGCGACTCATTGACACATTGGCTTTCTGTCTATTTAAGCTCAGTGCTCTCATTTTTCCTTTGTCAGTCTGTCAACGGACTTCTGCCCCGCAAGACGTGGGTTTCGACTCGGTCCTGTTCCTGTTGGTATTTCCTGTCCGGTATTGTTCCAGTTTATTTTGTCCTGTTTAATTTCGGTTTCCAGTTTTGTTTCAGTCTATTTTTGTCCTGTTTATTATTTTCTCCAGTTTTCGTTCCAGTCTAGTTTGTCCTGTTTATTTTCGGTATCCTGTTTCATTACCTGTCTGTCCTGTCCTGTCCGGTATCAACCCCATCTGTCCGATATCTGCTCGGGCAATTGGTGTCGATCTTGTCGGCCTCTGGCTTCCTATCATTTCACACAAGACTGCTGCCTAACGTGCATGACTCCCCATTTCCCGTAAAATAAAAAGCCTTGTGTGAGTAATGTCACGCATTTAGGTCCTGATCCTGCTCCAGTTCTTGAAACCGCGTTTCTTTTTTTGTTTCTGTTTGTTCGTGCAGGGAATTTTTGATTTTTTTGTTGCTGCTAAAGTTATTGCACTAGTCTTCATCGTACTATTTTTATTTTTACTTTTAGCAGAGCTGTTCGGGGCAGAACACGTTAGGTAAAAAGAACAGGAGTTGGGGGCGTGCTGGAGAGTGACGTCCTGCGTGTCCTCACAGGTTTTTTATTGTCAATGTAGCATAAAAATGAGGGGAGCCAGGAGATGGCGGCAGAGAGTAACTCTGTTCCAACTTTTGGCAACTCTTTTAAGTTAGAAGTCATTGAGCAAACACAGTATCTAGATTTGCAAGTAAGCAATTAAAAAACTTACCGCACAGTATGCAACATAGAGTAGCAATCATATATTCTTTATTCCACGCATTGAACGACTGTAGGAGATGTCTAGTTTTGGGACTAACTCGTTACAAATGATAAAAAAGAAGAAAAGGCCGACTTTGAGTAAAATCCAATCACCCAACTAAACCCTAAATAAGATGATAAATCAGTTTATCAGGGCGTGTCTAAGGAATGTACGTACATGCACGCGCATCATGAATAAGCGGTGAAGGATTTTACACATTTGACTATAAAGGATTTTATACATTTGACTATTAAGGATCTTATACGATTGACTCATAATTCAATGAAGATTTTCACTGAGTAGGCTTGAGTTCAATGACATATTTTGTCTAGTTCTGTTGATAACAGGACTCTGACGAAGGACGGCAGGCGTTGTTTTGAGAAACGCTCGGTGTTTTGAGTACCCCAGACATCGAGACGCTCGTCTACGAGATGGTGAAGCCCAGGGGGCTTCCTTGGCACGCCCATGGGAGGAGCCGGCACACCGTTATGCGGGGAGAAGAATGCCAATAAGAAAGAGCTAAAGGACTTCAGAAGAAGGCTTCCCAGAGACTCCAACGTCACTAATTTGGTTGTTTTCGATGGAGTACACTTAGTTAAATTGTAAGGGAAATTGAATCCGGCCCTGAGTGAAAATGTCGGCTTTCCTTTTTGATTTAATTCCAACAGCGAACTGAGGCTGCACAAGCCAGGAGATGGCGGTAAGGAGTAAAAAAATTCTGTACAGCTTCTTAAACGAAGCATCATTTTTTTTTATTGAAATCGGAACTTGGTGCTCGTGTTGAGCAAACGCCTGTTTCCATTTCCTTTGCTCTTTGTCTTGTGTGAGCTCAAATGAGAGCAGACTTCACGAGAAGATGGCCTTTCAAAGGCTTTTCCTGTGCAGTCCGGCCACACCTGAGCCTCTTTTCTACCTTTTTTCCGTCTCTGTGTCCGACTGCTTCCAAGAAGTCGGCAAATAACGTAACAGGAGAGCGGCGGGCGAGGACATGGAGAGAAAGAGGCTTCTGTTGTCTGGGAGACATTTTGCTTTTTTTTTCGCCTCGGGACCGGACGGACAATACTTTTTGGGAAAGGATTACGTTCGTGGAAATTCCGAGCCGTTTTTTTTAGTCACAGTCAAATAGGCAAACAATTTTTGCCTTATTTTTAACTCCCAGGCCGTACACTGTCAAGAACGAGAACAGGATTAGGACCCAATCGTGTAACGTTTCTCACACTAGCCTTTTATTTTACGTGAAATGGGGAGTCATGCACGTTAGACCGCGGTCTGTCGTGGAAAGACGGGAAGCCAGAGACCGACGAGATCGATACCAATTGCCCGAGCAGATATCCGACGGATGGGGTTGATATCGGACAGGACGGGACAGACAGAATTGATATTGAAACAGGATATCAAAATTAAACAGGAAAAACTGGACGGGAACAAAAACTGGAGGAGAATATTAAACAGGACAAAAATAGACGGGAACGAAACTGGAAACCGATATTGAACAGGACAAAATGAACGGGAACAATACCGGACAGGAAATACTAGGAAACAGGACAGAGTCAGAACCCACTTCTTGTGGGACAGAGGTTCATTGACAGACTCACAAAGGAAGAGTGAGAGCACAGAGCTTAAATAGACAGAAAGCCAATCTGTCAACGAGCCGCAGCTGTCGCCACACGGGCGGGGCCAATTGGGCGCCATGGCAACCGTGACATACACCCAAAAAGTTTGAGACACAACTTTTCTCATTTAAAGGGAGAGCGCGTCCTCCTAGTGGTGAAAAAACGGCATTGATTTAAAAACAACAATTGATTTAAATAATTAGCAAAATTATATGAACTATTATACAAACGGGGGCAGCACGGCGGTGGAGTGGTTAACGTGTCCAAGGCACATTTCTGAGGTCATGGGATCAAACCTTCCTGTGTGAAGTTTGCAAGTTCTCCCCGTGCTTGTATGGGTTTCCTCCGGGCACTCCGGTTTCCTCCCACACTCCAAAAACATGCATGTCAGGTTAATGGGCCTGTCCAAATTGTCCCTAAGTGTGAATGACAAAGCGAATTGTCTGTCCCTGTGTGCCCTGTGACTGGCTGGCAACCAGTTCAAGGTGTCCCCTGCCCACCGCCTAAAGACAGCTGGGATGGGCTCCAGCACCCCCGGGACCCTACTGAGGATAAGCGGTGCAGATAATGGATGGATGGATGGATTATACAAACATGCTTTTTTTAAATTCTCGCAGGTGGAGACATTTGCATTTATTTACATGAGCCTCACCTAAAGGGAGCCAGCGTAGTTGTCAGACATCTTGCTGCTACCCAAAAAAACAACAAACCTTGAAAAAGGCTGGGAAAACAAGAATGAGAATGAAAAGGTGCAGTTTGGTGACTTTGAGTCTGTAGTTTGTATTCTTCCTTAAGCTTTTTGGAACAAATTCTTGGTTGCACTACACACTACAGCAACATCTAGTGGTCAAATAATAAACACTGTCCTTTTAAAGCAGGGGCTCGCATGAAGTTAAGGACCAGGCCGTAGACCGGTACAGCCCCTGGGTCGCTTGGTACCAGGACACACAGACAGAAGAAAAATGTGGTACCGCATTAACATGTATTTTTGAATGAGGTTGCGCATTAAATCGAGGTTTTGCGGCCGTATATCACTGTAATCAAGCAATGAGTCAGACAATATCCATAATTGCTCAGGAATTGAACCTAGATCGAGGTGGTGAGAGCGCCAAATCCTAACCACTAGCCTTTTAGGATTGTTGATGACAAGGAAAAGGCATTGGATTTTATCTCTTCATTAGAATATTTTTACTCCCGGTGCTATAATGTACACAGTTGTAATGGAGCATTATGGGAAAGAGTTCAACCAAAACCACGTTTAATGTCGACGGAGTAAAAATAGTGCGATTCAGATAAATACCATAACAAGGTAGATATTAGGCCGAGAATGACAATCCGTCAACCTACCTCATGTGCTGTCCGGTCTCAAGGTTTCTTCATTTTTGTGTTTTTCCTTGCCCTCATGGAGGTTTTAGATCAGGGGATGGTGAGATAATGGTTTGTAATAGTAGTCTGTAGTCTGTAAGGCCCTTTGAGACTGCTTGTGATTAAGGGTTATGCATATAAACTTGACTTGGCTTGACAATACCTCATTAGGTCCCATACCAGTACCTGCTGCTACGCTGTGATATAGTGTAAAATATTAATATTTACACCACAAATTTCAGACAATTTATGCATTATTTTAGCCACTTTTTCGACACCTCTCTCTCTCTCTCTCTCTCTCTCTCTCTCTCTCTCTCTCTCTCTCTCTCTCTCTCTCTCTCTCTCTCTCTCTCTAAATACTCCATACTTGTAATACAAAATATTCAATTAGGTAGTTACTAGTCACTTCATTTAAAGAGCAATTTACTCAGTTATATCCAAATTACTGACAATATGAGTAATGCATTACTCCAAAAATAATTTATTACACATATTACAAACTACTGTGTATATTCGCATAGAAGCCGGACCCCTAAAACTTCTTTAAGCGAGCCATGTATTAAAAAAATACACCAACTTGTGGAAGCAGTGTTGCATTCGTTTTCCTTGGCTTGTGCACTCTTAAGCATTTGCAAAAACAACTTTTGCAGAGATACTCCATATCCATTTAGTCTGGGCTTCTAACCACTCAAAGATCTCCTTCTCCATTTCTGAATACATTTTCTTTGTTTGTCCAGGTAGGCGTATTTTGACAATAATTTTACAAATGAAAAGATCTTAATTGAGTGCTCTCTTACCGTAAATTCTGTGGTAGTTTGCCGCATTTATTTCATTGTTCCTGCAAAAGCCACGCCCCCTCCCCAAGCGCTGCCTACTGTTCGCTACTGGTGACCCCCTGATTTGAGTACCGTATTTTCCGCACTATAGGGCGCACCGGGTTATAGGGCGCACCCCCAAAAAATAGTTTTGGTCCTATATCTTCCATACATAAGGCGCACCGGATTATAAGGCGCGACAATGGGAACGTCGACAAAACAGTCAGATAGTTCAGTCAAACTTATTACCCCCTTAACATTCATAGATAGCAAAGAAGCAAATACGTGTCGTAGACACGTGCAGATGCGGTGTCCGTACGATGTCACTCAAATGCATTGTTCCAAATATCATTCGGAAGGTTAAAGTCTTGGGATTCAAGAAATGCCTACCATTCCATAGTTTTTATTTTCTTTTTCGCTCGCAACTTTACTGTGCATATGACAATAAACACTTGGAATTGAGTTTAATTTAAAAAAAGACCCATCACAGAAACATCGACATCACTCTGAAACAAGATACTGGGAAAATATATAGCCGGAGTAGCTCACCGAAGTCGTTGCGTTCAATAATAATGTGCAACCATGGGCCTCTGATATCCGTGAGTGTAGTAAATCCAGGAGAGTAAAATATTTACAAATACAGAATAGTAAAACATGTTTACTCTATGCCATAAACAACCAAACTTGCTATTCACATTCATCTTTTTCGGCCAATTGCAGGCTTTGTTTTGCCCCTTTAGCCTATGCGAGCCTGTAAATGATAAAATGGATCCGCCCCCTTTACCTCCGAATAACTTTAGCCAATAGTGATCGATTCAAATGATGATTGACACAGTGGCTGGGAAATGAAACACCGGCATATGTATCCCAGCATACACCGCGGACCACATCGCCTCCGAGGAAAAATCTAGTCGGTGGCTGCTTGCCTTTTTTGCGAGACCTTGCGACTTAATATTGATCCATATATAAGGCGCACTGTATTATAAGGCGCGACAATGGGAACGTCGACAAAACAGTCAGTTTTTGAAAAAAATAAAGGCTCATAGGTGCGCCTTATAGTGCGGAAAATACGGTATTGGGTTTTATAGTCGTAAATACAACTTGGAGTGTATACTGTAGTGAGATGAGGAAAAATTCAGAAAGAAAAATTCAGCGTTTTGGTACTCTGTGCTTAAGACGTTGCTGGCGGATTGAGGGTTGATGGTTACACTGGAAGCACAGGGAGAACAGTTAGTGATCCGAATACATTGTAATTCATTATCTCCTTTCAATAAGTAATACACAAGGTGGTAACGACAGTTGAGTTACAACCTTTGACGAATACCACGTTACAGAATTCGTTCCCAAGAAAAGTAATTGCTTAGCAAGAATGTATTCCTTGTAACGCTGGATTTTACAGACAATTCAATGCACGGGATAAAGAATATAACACTGATGGTCCCTCTGCATATCATACTGCACAGTATGTTTTTAATTGCTGTAGTTGGTCGATTATTTCTCATTTAAAGGAGCTGTGTGAAATTTGGAACATTGTTACCCTCTACCGCCACCTCCCGGCTTGTGTCATCATCGCAGCCTCTGTCAGCTTGTTCATGATGCGCGTGCAAGTACGTGCATTTTTTGACACAGTCAGTGTCATGATTACTCATTACACTCACCTGTGCCCGCTCGTTTGGCGCCAGCTGCTGCTGGTTACCTGATTGGCTCCCCGTCCTACTTAAGCTCAGTCCTTTCACTCACCTGTTGTCAGTCCGTCGGGGAACCTCTGTTTTCACAAGGCAAGCATTTTTGACCCTGACTCCCTTCGGTCCCGTTTTGTCACCCGTTTTCCACTCGTCCGTTACTGATTTCCTCGTTTGTCTCCTGCTACGACCTGTTTTTTGACCCCGACCACGTTTGATCTCCTGTCCCGGCTAACGACCACGTCTTGATCTCCTGTCCCAGCTAACGACTACGTTTTGATCTCTCGTCCCGGCTAACGACCTGGTTTTCCATCTACTACGTCACGATCTCCCGCTCCGGAAAATCCACTTCCGCATTCGGAACATGTTCCTATCCTGTGAGCGGCTTGCTTCTCGCGTCCAGCGAGCACCGGATGGCGGGCGTTGCCTTTCCTCTATATTTTAATAAACTTGTGATTAACGTTACGCATCTGGGTCCTACTTCTGTTCTGGTCGTGTCAGTTTTTCATCTTTTCTGCAGTTTGGGTTTGTGTTTGGACTCTGCTATTCTAACTTTCACAATTTTCATGCCGCACTGAAAAATAGGATGACCATGATGTCGCATTCTAGCACTTTCTCTAGCCCCATTCCTCGAACATAACGTGACACGCTCCGAACAGCTTTGCTAAAAGTAAGATAAAACCAGATAGGCGAGGTGGAAAATAAAGCATAAGGGCTCTTTAAACTAATTTGAGCATTGAAAACCGACATCCTGAGCGGGATGATGATTTACACCAAGAAACAACGGCAACCAGGTGATGAAGGTGCTGTATCTGAGTCAGATCAGGAGGCTTGTCCCGCTACTGGTAACTATGGATACCAGTCCTACCTGTTTTATGTGGGGTCGCAAACCTGTGCCCAAAACATATGGCCTGGAAAAGGGTGGGTGTCACCAGTGTACTTGCCCAATACACACCACAGGAAGTGATGTCCTTTCGACCTAGGTGTTTGAGTGAACCTCGAACTTCAGAGAAAAAATAATTACATTTCAATTTTCATGGACACCTCATACGACGCACCCTATCTTTAATCACATGGGACTGTTTCATTCTTGTTTTTTTGTTCCATCTTGGTTCCTTCGTTCTTCCCTTCCTCCCATCATTCCTTCCTCCTTCCATTGCTTCCTGCCTTCTTCCGTCCTTCCTTAATTCGTTGTATTGTAATCACTCTTTTTTTTGTTCTTTCTTCCTTCCTTCTTTCCTTTGTTCCTTCCTTTTTTCCTTCCTTCCTTCCTTCCGTCCGTCCTTCCTTCCTTCTTTCCTTCTATCATTCCTTAATTCTTTGCATTCTAATCACTGTTTTCTTTCTTTTTTTTTCTACCTTGGTTTCTTCCTTCGTTCCTTCCTTCACTTTCTTTCTTTCTTCCTTCCTTCCTTCCTTCCTTCTTTCCTTCCTTCCACCCTTCCTTCCTTCCTTTCTTCCTTCCATCCTTCCTTAATTCTTTGCATTCTAATCACTGTTTTCTTTCTTATTTTTTTCCTACCTTCTTTCCTTCCTTCCTTCCTTCCTTCCTTCCTTCCTTCCTTCCTTCCTTTCTTTCTTTCTTCCTTCCTTCCTTTCTTCCTTCCACCCTTCCTTAATTCTTTGCATTCTAATCACTGTTTTCTTTCTTATTTTTTTCCTACCTTGTTTCCTTCCTTCCTTCTTTCCTTCCTTCCTTCCTTCCTTCCTTCCTTCCTTCCTTCCTTCCTTCCTTTCTTTCTTTCTTTCTTTCTTTCTTCCTTCCTTCCTTTCTTCCTTCCACCCTTCCTTAATTCTTTGCATTCTAATCACTGTTTTCTTTCTTATTTTTTCTACCTTGGTTCCTTCCTTCCTTCCTTCCTTCCTTTCTTCCTTCGTTCCTTCCTTTCGTCCTTCCTTCCTTCCTTCCCTAATTCTTTGCATTCTAATCACTGTTTTCTATCTTATTTTTTTCTACCTTGGTTCCTTCTTTCTTCCTTCCTTCCTTCATAGAAAAAATATTAAAATTTCAAATTTTAAGGACACCTCCTACAACGCACCCCACCTTTAATGACATTGAACTATTCATTGATTTTCTAATCTAAATGGCTATAATTGCTTTAGCATCATGCTAGCAAAACTGCCGAGTGAAGAGAAAATTTGTCCTTTTCACACCCACCAAAAAACAACCCCACAAGCAGTGACCTTCACGCGTTAGAGACCGTGAATCCGGCTGGGGCATCGAGACGTCGGAGATCCGGTTCGGAGGCGGGCCCGGCTTAGCGTAGCGCACTGCAGCGCCGAGCCTAGCCAGGCGCAGAAGAGGGCCAGCTGCCCCGACAGATGCTGGGAGGCGGGCAAGACCCCCGCTGGGGAGGCGAAGGGAAGGAGGAAGGGAGGGAACTGGCAGAGTCTCGCCCTGGCGGAAGCGCCGCCGGCAGGGGGGACAAAGCGGGGACTGCGTAGGGGGCGCTCCGGGCGGATTCGCTTGCAGAGGACGCTAGCTGACGCCCTGCGCGTTTGTATTGAGATGCTCTGCTACTTGCGCTCAAAATGTGAGGAGGGGGCTAGCCTGAACATGTTCTTTCTTTTTAAAACTCAGCTTCACAGGGTCAGCTACGACGTCAACGCTTTTTATCGCTCCTGATTGGTCCAAACTTGCTACAGACAATCAAAATGAGCTCATTTGGGGTCCTAGCAGTAGTGGTAGCCTATCACGGAAAAATATTGCCTTTTTTTCGGCTTACACCTGTTGGGAATTAATATCAAAATGTACTGCTTACTAAATTGTTTGAATTAGTTATCTGACTCCATTAACCAAACACAACCTACATTCACCTACCAATTTATGTAATTTGTATTCGATCGTACAAAATCCTTCACTGTATAAAATCCTTCACTCCTTTCTTTTTGGTGGTCAGGACTGAGTTAGACCCCAGGTCAAAATGGACATTTAGTGGTGCTAATTCCTAACACAACATTAGGGACCCCTGAAATTATTTTAGCCATCACTTGCTGCCAGGGTGAGAAATGTACTCAGAGGCCTTCAGAATAAGCTCTGAGGGCCCTGAGGTACAAATAATGCCAGTAAAGCTGTTGGTTAAGCCAAGCAGATCAAGAGTTAACCCTTGGGAAACGTCACTGTTTTTTTTACAAATGTTGGGAATTAATATCACAATGTACCGTTTCCCAAATTGTTCAAATTAGTTATCTGACTCCATTAACCAAACACAACCCACATTCACCAAACAATTTATGCGCGCTCGTTTCTTGAGGGAAAAGATGAACAAGAAAGCCGACGTTTTCACACGAGCGGTTCTACGTCATCAGGGCCTTTCTGCGTCTGGATGTGCTGATTATCTTATTAGCCTTACGTCCCGTTCCCGCCGTCCCTGTAAACCACATTTTCCACCAGGGTGCCCTGACATCACACCACAGCCCAGTCAGTGAATATCTTTTGCATTAAATATAATTTGTATTCGATCGTATAAAATCCTTTATAGTCAAATGTATACAATCCTTCACACCGTATTTATTTGTCAATACAAATATTTAGTTTTCACTTCCTAAACAAACGTTTATTTGCAAGTTTTACCAAGGCCTATATCGCTGTCATTGAACAATGATTGATCCCTTGACAAATTTCTCAGCATTGGATTCAACGAGAATCGAACCCTATTCGCGTTGGTGAGCGGTCGGAATCTTAACCACTACGCCCGGAGTCAGCAACAAGTGACTTTGGAGTCACATGTGGCTCTTTGGTGCTCTATAGGATATATATTTATATATATCCATCTATATATCTATATCGATAGAGAGAGAGAGAGAGAGAGAGAGAGAGAGAGAGAGAGATAAACAGACAGACAGACAGAAAGACACAGATAGATAGATAGACAGATAGACTGATAGATGGATAGATAGACGGACAGACAGACAGACAGACAGACAGACAGATGGATAGATAGATAGACTGATAGATGGATGGATAGACGGACAGACGGACGGACGGACGGACGGACGGACGGGCGGGCGGGCGAACGGACGGACGGACGGACGGACGGACGGACGGACGGACGGACGGACGGACGGACGGACGGACGGACGGACGGACAGATAGATAGATAGATAGATAGATAGATAGATAGATAGATAGATAGATAGATAGATAGATAGATAGATAGATAGATGGATGGATGGATGGATGGATGGATGGATGGATGGATGGATGGATGGATGGATGGATGGATGGATGGATGGATGGATGGATAGATAGATAGATAGATAGATAGATAGATAGATAGATAGATAGATAGATAGATAGATAGATAGATAGATAGATAGATAGATAGATAGATAGATAGATAGATAGATAGATAGATAGATAGATAGATAGATAGATAGATGGATAGGTTTGGTTTTAGGTTGTCAACTCCCGCTCTAGGCTAATAAATTTGTAAATGATGCTGGAAAAATTATTATTTTTACTCAAGGTGCCATGTTGTACATCATTGTAATGTAGCATAATGGGAAAGAGTTCAGCAAAAGTTTTCCTGTGCCTTTAAGCACTGGGCTTTGGGGGCAGTAGCTCAGGAGGTAGAGTGGTCCTCTTGGGACAGAGACGTCCCAGCTCCTCTGTGTAAAATGTCCTTGGGCAAGACTTCTGATATGAAGGTAGTCTCCTTGCATGGTATTGGTGTGTCAGTGTTGTGTGAACGGGTAAGTGTGAAGCACATTGTAAAGCGCTGTGGGAGGTCTTGAAAAGCGCTATATAAAATGTGGACCATTAACTACACACACAGTGCAGTGACATCTAGTGGTTAGATGATACATAGTCTCCAAATCATAGTGGTCTGTAATTGACATTATTTGAGCTATTATTGCATCGGTCTGGCTTTCTCCGGTGGAAAATTTCATTTTTGGAACTAAGGATCTCAGGTGTAGGAGTGGACAGACTGCGGCAAAAGTATGTGGGTGGGCGACACGCCAGAATGAGGCTGCAAACGCGTCTCCTCTGCACTCCTGGGAGGGGAGAAGGGGAGGAGGATCCATTCCGGATCCAATCCGGCCCAAACACGCAGTGGCCAGCCGGCCGGCCGGCGGGCGCCTGAGGGGCAGGGTGACCGTTGGAGCGGCGCCTCGTTCCCTCGCTCCCTCGCCCCCTCGCTCGCCTGCACGCCACAATTGATTGCAGGACGGCAAATGCGCTGCACGCCGCGTGATTAGTGGCCCGCTCCAACAAAGAGCCCACAGCGGAAAAACTGGCTTCGGAAAAAAAGGAAAACACCTTTTAGGATGGGGGGTGAAAACGAGGTGGTGTGGTCGCCTCCTTTTTCTGGTGTAGCTCTTTAAGTGACGTGGGACTTTGGGTGATGGTGAGGCCTCACCGTGGCCTCACACAATCATTTTACCAGCTTGCGTTTTTTAAAAATTGTTTTTGATCTTTTTTTTTGCAGCCCTGCAAGCAAGCAGGGAGAGTTTACGCATTTAGCTAGAGTTTGTTAATAATTGATGTGTCACAGGTTTGCAAAATTGCCTCACACTCTTTTTCCTTTCTCCCTCCTCTACTTTTCTCCCTGGTCATCAGCCCCACTGTGTTGGTGGTCACATCCTTCCTTCCTTCCTTCCTTCCTTCCTTCCTTCCTTCCTTCCTTCCTTCCTTCCTTCCTTCCTTCCTTCCTTCCTTTCTTTCTTTCTTTCTTTCTTTCTTTCTTTCTTTCTTTCTTTCTTTCTTTCTTTCTTTCTTTCTTTCTTTCTTTCTTTTTTTCTTTCTTTCTTTCTTTCTTTCTTTCTTTCTTCCTTCTTTGCTTGCTTGCTTCCTTCCTTTCTTCCTTCCTTCTTTGCTTGCTTGCTTCCTTCCTTTCTTCCTTCCTTCTTTGCTTGCTTGCTTCCTTCCTTCCTTCTTTCCTTCCTAATACTTTGCATTCTAATCACCGTTGTTATTATGATTTTTTTGTTCTACCCTGGATCCTTCCTTCTTTCCTTCCTTCCTTCCTTCCTTCAATCGTTCCCCCTTCCTTCCGTTTTTCCGTCCTTCCTTCCTTCCTTCTTCTGTCCTTCCTTAATTCTGTGCACTCTAATCACTGTTTTCAATCTTATTTTGTTTTTTCTACCTAGGTTCCTTCGTTCCTTCTTTCCTACCTTCCTTCCTTCCTAATACTTTGCATTCTAATTACTGTTTTCATTCTTATTTTTTTGTTCTACCTTTGATCCTTCCTTCTTTCCATCCTTCCTGCAATCCTTCCCACCTTCCTTCTGTTCTTCCGTCCTTCCTTCCTTCCTTCTTTCCTTCTTTCTTTCCTTTTTTCCTTATTAACTTCTTCCTTCCTTCCTTAATTCTGTGCAGTCTAATTACTGTTTTCATTCTTTTTGTTCTACCTTGGTTCCTTCCTTCCTTCCTTTCTTCCTTCCGTCCTTCCTTCAATCCTTCGCCTCTTCCTTTTGTTCTTCCATCCTTCCTTCCATCCTTCCTTTCTTCCCTCCTTCCTCCATCCTTCCTTAATTCTGCGCACTCTAATCACTGTTTTCATTCTTTTTTTGTTTGTCCTTCCTTCCTTCCTTCCTTCCTTCCTTCTTTTCATTCTTTCATTCTTTCATTCTTTCCTTTTTTCATTACTTCCTTCCTTCCTTTACTCTTTAAATTCAAATCACTGATTTTGTTCTTATTTTTTTGTTCTACCATGGTTCCTTCCCTCCTCCCTTCCTTCCTTCGTCGTCAACATCAGTAAGAGCGCCGCAGTGTCGGTGCTGACGCCAGCCGTGAAGCGCTCCAGGCTGCTGGACTGCGCAGGCGGCGGCAGGTGACGCGAAATTTCCAGAAAAGAGATTAGCGGCTGGCAAGAGCTACAAAACACCAACCACACCTCCATCTAGGGATGGTTGCATACCGATACCAGATATCACGACCGATACCAGCCTTTTTCTGAAGGTGGGACATGGGCACTAACAATTCTTTAATGGCCATTTAACAATCATGAACCAGGATTTGAAGGAATGGAGAATCAACAATAAACGCAACATTAATGGTCATGACACAGATGATACAAGTGAATAGCCTAACGAGTGAGTTGTTTCTTACACGTTTGAGAGAGTAGAATTTTTTCATCTTCACTGCAAAACAAGACAAGAAAGGCAAGCAGTGCTTCAGTTTCAAGCAGCACCAAAAAAAACTGTTACGAAAAATATAGGAAATATTTGAAAGCAAACTTTTCTTCCAGTGTCGCCAGGGAAACGATCGCGGAGTCTCAGAGCAGAAACTAGCAGGCTCAAGGACAGCTTATTTCTTAAGGCTGCCAGGATTCTGAACTCTGCCTGCCCTACCCATTCAGAACCTCTGCTTTCTGCCAAATAAATGCAAAATTGCTCTTTTTAGATTCCGGGTTAATGTATACATTGCACTTTTTTTTTAAAATTCCAAACCTAATGTATTTCATATGCATAATTATTTTTGCTTCATTATTTGCGTCTTATTTATTCCATGTTTGCTCACAGGGAAAAGGAACTTATTCCTTCTGTGCCGTATGTTGTGAGCATAGCATATTTGAGAACAAAGTTGAAAGTTGAAGATTTTTTGGGGTACTGTAGTCCCGAATTTGAATTGAAGTGTTTGAATTGTGATCAGTGCTTGCAATGAGATTAGACATGGCACCCCCAGGATAAATGAGTAATAAAGACTTACAAGAGAAAAAATAAGATAAAATATGTCAGGATAAATAGGCAAAAATATTTTGATCATAATTGGTTCTTCATGCTTTTATTGCTTCAGAGGGAAATAATCATGTTTTTACAAGTCACTCGATATATGTATGGATATCAGGGCTGCAACAATTAGTTGTTGACAAAGTTTAATAATAGAAATAGTCGACAATAAATATCGTCTATTGTCGCCAGTGACGTTTTTTACAGACAGAGTGAGGCAATTCTATATGAATATAATCCCTGTTGAATGCTGAAGGATTTTATACATTTGACTATAATGGATTTTATACGATTGAATACAAGTTACATTTATTGAGTTTAATGCAAGATATTCTCTGACTGGGCTGTAGTACAAGGTCAGGGCAGGCTGGTGGAAGATGTTGTTTACAGGAACGGCAAGATAATCAGCACACCCAGACTCTGTTGACGCAGAAAGACCCTGATGACGCAGAAAGGCTCGGTGTTGTTTTGAGGACCCCAAACATCTCGTTCGTCTACGAGCTGGTGAAGCCCAGGGGGCTTCCTTGGCACGCCCATGGGAGGAGCCGGCACATCATTATGTGGGGAGAAGATGGCCAATAGGAGTAAGCTAAAGGACTTCAGAAAAAGGCTTCCCAGAGACTCCAACGTCGCTACTTCGGCCATCTTGGGTGGAGTTCACGTAGTTATTCTGCTAGGGAAAATAAATCTGCCCCCGTGTGGAAATGTCGGCTTCCTGATCATTTTTACCTCAAGAAACAAGCGCGCATAAATTGTTGGGTGAATGTAGGTTGTGTTTGGTTAATGGAGTCAGATAACTAATTCAAACAATTTGGTAAACGGTACATTTTGATAATTCAATTCCCAACAATGCCAATGGCATCTCTGTATGAAGTGATAACATGAACGTCCAAAATGGCGGCATCAACATCAACGACTCGTACAAAAAAGGTGTGGAGCAGTTTAGCCTGGATACAGCAAATGAAAATACTACTTGCAAAGTGTGCAAAGCAGACCTTGCGGATCATGGCGGTAGATGGCTGATGCACGAATATTTAAAGAGAAAGCATGTCAGACTGTTGAGTCTGACTCGGCTCAGCAGGATTCAAGTAGCACTCACGCCAATACGGTTTTTATGACCTGCATTGTACATTTCATGAACGTATATTTTGCTATAAAATAGCTTGTGCTAGGATTTGGTATTCCATCTTCCCCCAGAGGGCGCCAATCAGGTTTGGAACTGGGCCCAGGCGTGTCAAATCACCACCCAAACTGTCCCTAATTATCCTGACCCTTTATTCAGATATTTTGAACAGCACACGTCGTTGGGTCATTTTTCTTTCTATCGTCATCACTATATTTGATTTTTTTCGTTTTTGTTTTCTTCTTAGGGCATTTTGTTAGTATTTAGTCCCAACTTGTTGATATGTTGCCCCTTTTATCTCCATTTCTGGTTTGGTCTTTGTTTCTGATTTGGATCAGGTCTCGTTTTGTTTGGAAATTTTGTTTTAAAAGGGACTAGTGGACGATTAAATCAGTTGTTAGTTGCAGCTTTACGAGATACAATGGTAGCATTTTTACCGTAGCAACGGAAAATAAAATACAGCGGAGCCATTTTTCGTCAGCTTTGTAGGTGTTGGCGATGACGGCAATGAGCAGAGTAGTGGGATGGAGCTCAGCTGCCAGAGCGTTTAAGTGCCAGTGAATGCAGCAACGCCTGGAGGTGCGTGTTGATGGTGTGGGGGCCGTTTTGGGCCGGGGAGGGGGTTCTATCGGCTCCAGCGAGCTTTCCAATCCATTACGAGCGACCACAACGTTTGGCCGCCGGCGAGCGTCCGTGTGTGTCGTCGGGACGCTTCGTGAAACGTGGCCTCGCCTTTTTGGCTCATCAACCAGCGAAAGCTATTTATCACCTTTTCCATAAAATGCACTCAATGAGCCTTTCTTTTCAGTTTTTTTTTTTGCTGCACCAGGCAAATGCTGAAAATGAATCCCCTACATATTCTTTCACTTAGTAACTCAATAATAGGTAATTCTTTGCATTGACGGCTGAAGACAGCAACGATCTTTTACTGAGTCTGAGCTTGCTTGATTTCACCACGATCACCTTGTTGACTAGGAAAGGCGACAGAAGACGATGGTAAATTCCGGACTACAGAGCGCATCTGATTAAAGACTCATGCGCAAAATTGAGGAAAAAACTCAACTTTAAGCTTCAGGTTTAACCCTCGTGTTGAGTTAGGAATTAGAACCACTTATCATTGTTAGCGGACCAGTTTTGACGGGTCCAACTCAGTCCTGACCACCAAAAATAATAATTAATTGTTCAATATAGTTAAAACTGTCACAATTCTGTCACTTGCCCGTTGATTGCCCTCACCTGCCCTCACTCTTTCAGCCCCAGCAACCACTCGTTTCCTAATTATCCCTCTCCCTATTTAAGCACTTCATTCTTGGTCACTCTTTGTCAGTCCGTCAGTGAACCTCCGCACATGCAAGGCAAGCACTTTTTGACTCTGGCTCCCCTTTTGAATCCGATCTGTCCCTGCGTCCTGCCTGATTCCATCCCCTGTTTCCTTATCGATTCCCTGTCCCTGGCTTTCCGATCACCTTCGGTTACCTGACTTGCTTCCAATCCCCAACCACGCTTCGTTCCCCTGTCCCGGCTGCCCGACTTGCTTCCGATCCCGACCACGCTTCGTTCTCCTGTCCCGGCTACCCGACTTGCTTCAGATCCCCGACCACGCTTCGTTCTCCTGTCTAGACTAGACTCCTAGTCTAGCGACTACGCTAGTCAGATGTGAGCTAGTAAGGGAGCAGCAGACATTAGTGCTAGCTATCAGTACGGCGATAGCAATCCTGCTGGGCAACAAAGAAGCCATCACCCTTCGCCTTTGAGGCCTGGTTCTCAAAGCCAGCCTCCTAGTTCTAAGTATCCAATGGCTAAAACGAGAGGGCAACCATACAACGCCAGTAGCCCCTACAGTCAGCAGGCGCAGCAAGGAGCTCCAGCAGGGCAGCAAAGTTCTGGGTATCTTGGCCAGGGTTAGGACCCCCAAACTCTTCAACAATACCCAGTTGACATGCAAGGACAAACTCCCTACCCGACTTGCCACCTGTCACCGGCCGCGAGGGCTTCCTGCTCCTCCTGCCCAGCGAGCACCAGATCGCTGTCTTCTCCTCTCGCCCTGACTTCCCAGATCTCTTAATAAAACATTGAGTGAAACATTTTACTTTTGGGTCCACTGCTTGTTCCGGTCGTGACAAATACAACATCCTAACAATCATTATATTCATCCATAACAATACATTCCCATTGTAATTTGATTTTATGACCCCTGAGACACATCAGTTATTATATTTGATAACCTTGAAACCTGTCACTGGAGAGCCCGACACAACATAAGGGTTAAACAGCCAAAAAAAAGAACGAATTCGCATCCATTTATTACCTTTTAGAAAAATCAGCGGGGAAATGTCCAGATCAGGTAGGCAACACCCCCTTCTACGATTAATACACTTGTTTATGGTGAATATTCATTAAATTGGCATTAACATATACACGTTCTCAAAACAAAACTCAATGTACTGTACTGACTAAACTTCAGAAGCATGTACAATCACAACAGCGTATACACATGCTGAGCCATGCTACTGATCTTAAATTCACCCATCCCTTGCACACAAAAAACTGATAGAGAGGGCTCCACATATTGCTATTATATAAAAGGATCATTGGAATTTTTAAAACAATCGGTGTCGGCTAACTGAATATTTTAGTGTAGCAGCAGGTGACTAGTTATCATATTTTTGGGCAGTAAACTGTGAAGTCCTATTGGTCTGTTTGTCAGAACCAGAACAGGAGGAGGACCCAGATGTGTAACGTTTTCATGCAAGCGGCGCAGGATATCGGATAGGATGAGACAGGCGAAATCGATACCGGATACCGGAGACTGTAGCAAGGAATCAGACAGGACGAGACAGACGGGATCGATACCAAATACTGGAGACTCGAGTCAGATATCAAACAAGACGAGATAGACGGGGTCGATACTCTATACTGGAGACTGGAGTCTGATATTAGACAGGACGAGTCAGACGGGATCGATACCGGTTACTGGAGACTGGCGCAGGATATCGGACGGGATGAGACAGCCGTAATCGATACCGGATACCGGAGACTGGAGTCAGATATCAAACAGGACGAGATAGACGGGATCGACACCCGATACTGGAGACTAGAGTCAGATATCAGACAGGATGAGACAGATACGATCATTACCAGACACCGGGGACTGGAGTCAGATGTCAAACAGGACGAGATAGACAGGATTGATACCGGACAGGATTCACAAGCAGGATACCGGACAGAGTCAAAACACGCGTCTTACGGGTGCAGAGGTTTGTTGACGGACTGACAAGGGGTGAGTGAGAGGGCTGAGCTTAAACAGGAGGGAAGCCAATCAGGCAACGAGTCACAGCTGGCGCCAAACGGGCGGGGCCAAGTGAGGGCAATGGGCAACCGTGACACTGTTATCAGTCTGATAATTATTGAGCATCCATCTTTGGTGAGTAACTAGTTTTGGCATCTATAAAGATTTTTTTATGTAGTAGTAGCATTACTTGGTCTCTTCGACATAATTGTGTCATGTGTGCAAGGGATGGGAGAGCTTAAGATCAGGTCATGGCTCTGCATGTGTACTGCAAAGGTTGTTGTTGTCAAGCACCCCATCAAGGTGGCATGAAAGCACAGTGAAAAAACACGGATTAGTGCAGTAATGGATGTCTTTATTCGGACAGGGGTCAGCACATGTTGAGTCAGATATCGGGGCAACTGTATCAAGATCACCAGAGGCAGGAGTTGTGCGACAGTCCAAATGTTTTGCAAGAGGTACTCGTGTTCAGAAAAGGAGGAAAGTGTTCGTTAAACTGGAAAAAAACAAGGCTGTGACAAAAAGGCTTGGAACGTAAAAAGAGAGGCAACAAACTAGCACTGAGCCAGGGAAACAGAGAATTTTAGATAGTGAAGAGAGAGAGGTGGGATTGGAGAGTAATCAGGACAAGTTAGAGACAGGAAGTGAGTGACCAATTAGGGGAAAAAACGAGTAAAATGGGAGAGAAAGAGGAAATCAAACCCAACAGCAGGACTGTGATAGTTGTGATCTTACAAGCTTGTAGTGTCTTCTGATTGACACCGAGCTAAACCATCAAAGAAGGACCATGACCATAGTGAACAAGTAACTGTAGCTTTAATTCCTTCTCCGAATGGTGAAAACTGCAAAGTTACAGGGAAAACCTGTAAGTAAGATTACCAGGAAGTAGTATTTTTTCACTTTATTTTTCGACTTGAACACTGTAACTTATTTATTCAATAAAAACGTTGTCTTAAGGACAACACAGGGCTTTGGGATTTTAGTCTACACAGAACAACGAGTTGTGTTTCGAGAATGCTTTTGTAGTCCACAAACAAGTTTTTAAATTGTGACACAATGTGTTACTATTCTATACTAGACATTTCCCTGCTGATTTTTTCAAAAAATTGAGAAATGGACGTGAATTAGTTCATTTTTGTGACAGTTTAAGCCTGCGGCTTAAAACCCCGATGCAGCTTGTAGAAAAACACACTGGAGTTTCTTCATTGAATTTGTGCATGCGGTTGTTGAACAGGCGCGCTTTGTAGTCCGGAATTTACCGTAATTTTCTTTGTGATAGTGTAGTTTTTTGTCATTTAAGTGGAGGTAATATAGAATGTAAACACTACATCCGAAAAGGGTGCTAATTACGGTATTTTTATGACCAAAAGGCACACATAAAAGTCTCAGATTTCGTGCAGTCCGACCCGTGTCTCACAAAAAGCAGCGGACCACAGGTTTGACACCTGCCTAGAGAGTGGTAGGTCACAGGTTGGAGCCTCGGCTAAGTCATACCAACTCAATGCAACTCCTGTAACCTTTAAGCGTCTTTTGTTTTATCACCACAAGCTTCTCGCATTATTGTGGAAGTACTCATGGATGCTCACTCCGTAGCGTATCTAGCAATTTGAAAGTTATTGTGATACCGAAGGCTGAACAGAGTTGTCCCTCCAAATGTTGATTAAACTCCAAAACCTCACTTTCCCACCATGAATGCTTTCCGTGATTTTGTTGCTGCAGAGCGTTGATTTCCTCGCTACGCGGAACATCATGGAAACCAAGCAGCCGTGAGAGATGTACCTTCATTTGATTCCCCTGCAAAATCGGACTCCCCTTCGCATGAACGCGAACTAGGCTTCCGACAGAAGGTTTGTCGCGATCATAGTCTGTATAAGCAATATGGATTGGCGTGATTAAAACAAAAAAAGCAATTGTAGTCTTTCGGATTTTATCAAGACCTTTGCAAACGTTACCAAAACCCTGCAGCGCTAGAAAGCTTAGTTAAGGGGGATACCACTTGTGAGGTCCCTTCTCAAGGTTTCTCTTTTACCTCACGCTGAGATTTTTTAGTTGTTCCTTGCCCGCATGTTGGTTTAAGATCCGGTAATTGTGTCAATATAATCCTGTGCAGTCCTTTGAGACTTTTTTGTGATCAAGGGCTGTATAGATAAAATTGACTTGACTTGACTTGACTTAACACAAAGGCGAATCGGATTTAGGCACACTAGCGGCGGCTGCAACAGAAGGCACCAGTGCCCTATCCTGCAATACGCCCTGTGTATGAGTTAAATACAGAAGTAAAAACCGCAACGGAGACTGTGCCTTTTGGTCGTGAAAATACGAGAATACGCCCTGATTTCCGATACTCCAGAGTTATTTTTAGCTGCGTTTTTTCGTCCGCAACAGTCTCGAGTCGGGAGCCAAAGAATTCTTGGGCCGTGGTAATAAGAGAGCAAAAAGGTGGAACAGAGGAGAAGATGCGGGGGGAGGGCGGTTTCGGTCGTGCAGAATCGGGATGTAGCGGGCCGTGAGGCTGCGTCAAAGCTCTGATTAGCGCCGACCACGCTTGGCTCTTATTGATTGGCACAGTGGAGACACTGTGCTGCCTTGCAGCGCCTCTAATGAGAAGCCCCGACCTCCGCCCGTCAGCAAGGTCACCCGAGCCCACTGTAATTGCACTTTCCCGAATGGCCGCCGTCACGCACGCACTCCCCGCTCGCTAATGACGATTAGCGCAACGGCGTGGACGATGCCGTCGCGGCTCCGTGAAACGGCGAGCGTCCTCGCGACAAACAAGTTAGCTTCCCGGTCAGATTTCTGGTGTCAAATAGTCAGACATGAAGAGCGCCATCGTCAAAAAGTTGATTTTATCTCCTGTTGGGAATTAAATATCAAACGTACCGTTTACCAAATTGTTCGAATTAGTTATCTGACTCCATTATCCAAACACAACCTACATTCACCCAAAATTTATGCGCGCTCGTTTCTTGATGGAAAAGATGAACAAGAAAGCCGACGTTTTCACACGGGGGCAGATTTAATGTCATTATTAATTCAACTAAGTGAACTCCATCGTAAACGGACGAATAAGTGTCGTTGGAGGCTCTGGCAAGCCTTCTCTGAAGTCCTCTAGCTTCTCCTCTCGGCCCACGTCTTTCTGCAAGATGGTGTGCGGGTGGCTCCTCCCATGGGCATGCCAATGAAGCCCAACGTGAGCTTCACAATCTCAGAGACGAGCGTCCCTATGTCTGTGGTTCCTCAAAACAACGGAGAGCGTTTCTCAAAACAATGCCTGACGTCCTCCGTCATCAGGGTCTTTCTGCGTCTGGATGCGCTGATTATCTTATCAGCCTTACATCCCGTTCCCGCCATTCCTGTAAACAATATTTGCCCTGAACTTTCACTGCTCATTGAATAAAGGCACAGTCAGTGAATAACTACAGCATTAAACTCAATGAATGTAACTCGTATTCAATCGTATAAAATCCTTTACTGTCAAATGTATAAAATCCTTCACTCCTCACGTTCAACGCTAATCTGTGATGTGCTCAACTGAAATGAAAGCTGGATCAAAATGGGTGACACACAAAAATGACAGAAAAACTGTTCCCAGTATCCACTACTCTTGAAAAGTTTAACCTCGCTTAGAAATGTTCGAATTTTTGAAGGCAAAACACATTTTTTCAACGAAGATAACCTGAAACTTACCAGAAATACACCCCATACATTGTATACCTGGTTAATGATTATTTTACCTTCAAATTTCAGTTTTTAATGCAATATCTCCATGAGTGTAGAGAGGCCTATTTCTAACAACCAGCAATTATGCTTTCTAAGAGTATATTGTGATGCTGGAAAGACAGATGACCTCCAGGAAAGTCTGGCACGGGTGTGTGAGGCGAGTAACCCCACCCACAGCACTCGCAAGAGGGCACCAACCATTGCTACGGAACAGAACAATAAGCAATACCTCCAGAGTCTCCCGAGAGGAGGGGAGGATGACAAACTCAGGAGGATGGATTCAATGGCAACGGCTATGGCACGAATACAGAAGATGAGATGGCTTACCCAAACCACACTTTCGGGGGATGTGTTAGAAGCAAAGTCCCACTGTGGGAAAATCGGCAAATTCACAAGGGGTTTCAAGATACATCAACCCAGGACAATCCGTGGGAAAGGGGAAAATAGATGCAGCCCCTGGTGGAAACACTCAGTGAGACGTAGAAGGACACCAGTCAGGAAGCACCCCACAGTACAGGAGACCTCTCCGCATCTGCCGCACCCCTCGACCACAGAGTCCACTGTCACACAACCCTGGTGGAGGGAGAAGTTTAGCTGGGGACCAGGAGAAGATGGAAATGACTGGCCATCACTGCCGGTTCACCAACTTGAGGGCATTGTGGTTCAGGGTCGAAACGCCCAGTTACAGTTGGACACCACCTGATGACCTCTTCTCCTGGTTGAAAGCTACAGTCACTTTTTGATTGACTGAGAAGAGTATCACTAATTTGTGTATGTTATAACGTGTTTGCTGAATGCGTTAAAAGAATAATGGATGATGAGACACCCTTGTGCAAAGTATTGGCAGATCTAAAAACAGTTAAGCCGGTTAAAGAAACTATAAAACTGACCTTGCTGTGAGCTAGTCAAGTATCTGGAGCATCACTTCAGTGGGAGTGATTCAACTTTCAGTACGGCCAGAAAAAAAGAACTTACATGTAAAACTCATTTCATTCTAGTCTTGTTTTAAGAAATGAAGGCTATACCATGCGAGAAATTGCCAAGAAACTGAAGATCTCCCACAAAGGTGTGTACTGCTCCCTTCAGAAAACAGCACAAACAGGCTCTAATCAGAGGAGAAAGAGAAGTACATTTGAGTCTCTAGTTTGGGAAATAAATACTTTACAGGTCCTCAACTAGCATCCAGGCTAAATGGTACTCTCCAAAAGCCATTGTCGACATTTTCAGTGGAGAGGCAACTCTGAGATGCTTGCCTTCAAAGCAAAGTGGCAATAAGAAAGCCTTACGGAGAGATGTTACTTTTTAATGGAAAACATGAAATTGTCTGGGTGACCTCAAACTTCTGAACGGCAGTCTACATGAATGAAAACATTAGAAGGAATCAACACAATGTTTCTTTAGATGATAAAGACAACAGAGTTCTTAAAGTGTGCAGCTTTAGTGCAGCACGCTGACCAAACAAGTATAGACAACGGTCGGCCTCTGCCTTCGCTGCATTCCAAAAAATGGGGCTTCAGCAAAAAACAAAGAGTTCAAGGGCAAACCAAGAATTTCTATTAGTTTTGTCAGTTTAATTTTTGCAAATCAGATTGGAAAATCCCACCGTTTTTGTTTGAACATGTTAACACTTGATTTCTATCTGCTGAAAATGGCCCCAGTTAAATGGCGGTCACTCGTAATTTGTGCCTTATAGCTAGGGCTGCAACAACTAGTCGACAGTGTCAACGGAAATCTATAACACATACAGTCAACAACGAATTCCATCGTCGACTTTATTCCAAAAGGGTGAGTCATCTTACATGATTAGAATCTTTGCTGCTATTGAGTCACTGCCTTGAGTGGTAACATACAGAAATTATGGCATACCAAAACTTCAAAAGTTGGGGATTTTAACCTGAATATGTCGAGTAAAATGTCTAGTTTGCACAGCAGACCTTGCAGATCATGGCAGTACCTCGGTGATTGCACAAGCATTTAAAGAAAAAGCATGTGAAACAGTTGGACGAAACCGAGTCTGACTCGCCTCGGTAAGATTCAAGTGACATTCTAGCCACCGTTTTAATCACGTACATTGTACATTCTATACTCAGATATTTTGCAATAAAATTAAATATCTGCATTTATATAGCGATTTTCAAGTCAATGACTTCCCAAGGCGCTTTACAATTTGCTCCACATTTCTACCAGCTTTTCTGTGTGGAGTTTGCATGGTCTCCCCGTGCTTGCGTGGGTTTCCCCTGGACACTCCGGTTTCCTCCCACATTGCCAAAAACATGCGTGTCAGGTTATTGGCCGGTCCGAATTGTCCCTAGGTGTGAATGTGCGAGTATTGTCTGTCCCTGTGTGCCCTGCGACTGGCTGGCAACCAGTTCAGGGTGTCCCCTGCCCACCGACCGAAGACTGCTGGGATGGGCTCCAGCACCCCCGCGACCCTACTGAGGATAAGCCATGCAGATAATTGATGGATGGATGGATATAGATACTGGCCCAAGTTACAATAATAGTGCAATGTTCGTGAACTAAAAGTAGTGCAAGGTAACAATACAGACGCTACCCTACTTACGAACATTCGACTTACGCAAAACGGTAGATACGAACATTTTTTTACGGACATTGTTAGTTAGATTTTGTATTGTGTATCCTTTTCCGAGTACAGGACATTACTGTAGTACTTCTTTTCGCCACTACTGGCGTGGGGTGGCGCTGTGAGAGGGCATCCACACCGAAGAAGAAATCCGCCATCTACTTCCTGGTTTGTGTCCAAACACACTGCACTGTATCTTTAGCGCGCTAAGAAATTTGACGTTTTTATTGTTTAATATCTCGTGCATCCATTCAATATGGTTGGTGTAAAGTGTAAAGAAAAGGCGAGCCATTTCTTTTTAAATGAAAGTGGAATAAGAAAGCCTGACGCGGTGGAGAAAATGGTTGGAACATTTTATTTTTGGCCACTCTCTAACCACAAAAGAGGACCTCTTGAAGCCCATCTTCCAAAAGTAAGTTAAACGTAACTTTATTTATCTTACTAGTCAAGTCAAATCATGTTTATTTCTGACGCCCTTCATCACAAGGAATCTCAAAGGGCTTCACAGACCACAGAATGTCAACGCCTAATGTGTAGCTTTGTTTTTCAATACTATACTTTATCATTCAGCCTGCTTTGTAACATTATAGAGCATATTATTTTATTAAACGTTTATTTTTCAGTTATTTTTAGACTTACGAACAAATTAAACTTGCGAAGGATCGTCCGGAATCTCGTTCGTAAGTAGGGCAGCGTCTGTAGTGCATGGAGAAGAAGTACAATAACATTAAGCAGCAACAAATAAACAACAAATTAGTAGCAAGGTATATATTTTTACAGTTTTGTGCAATAACATTGAAGGGAAATTAAAACTTATCAGAATAGGGTAAGAAATATAAAACCTATTTTTATTGTATTTATTGTAATTTGCCACATCATTAAATCACCTTCCTACTGAATTAAAGAAAAAAGTTATAACTATCCGATTATTCCACTCATCATTTCAATAGTCTGTGACTAGTCAACTAGTAAAATAGTTGTTAGTTGCAGTTCTACTTACGTTAAAAGGCAAAAGCATGTTTCATTATTTGGATTTGTCTTGTTCGAACCGCGTCGAGTAAATTCAAGGGCCCAGGAAGATTCAACCAGTTTTGTCAGAAATTTTAAGTGCGTTTTGGGCTTCCATCCACGCTGGATCACTGCAAGGGCCAATTCCACGAGGGAATCTGCTGATTAAACATTTTTTAAAGGACCAGTGCAGTGTTTAGCCGCCTTTTTAGAGCCAAGGCACTCTGTCCGTTTAATATGTTTAAAAATTAATCCCCAATGCCAGTTTTATGCTGTTGTTGCCCGAATTGACGGTATAACGTTTTTCTTATGAAATGAAATGATCTGCATTTCTATAGCGCTTTTCAAGTCAATGACTTCCCAAAGCGCTTTACAATGTGCTCCACATTTCCCAATAGCGGCCTTGCAGCCATGTAAAGCACTAACCTGCTTATTGGGGGTATTAGGGGTTCAGTGTCTTACCCAAGGACACTTCAACATGTAACACGGATGAGCCGGGATTCGAACTGGGATCCCTTGATCCCAAGACGAGCGCTCTACCTCCTGAGCTACTGCCGCCCATTTGTGGTTATTTGTTTTCGTTGTTCATTTTGCAGAACTTTACTATATTTTAAAACAGTTTTTCTTTCTTTTATTATTGTTTAAAAAATAATACTCAATTGAACATGAAGGCAATAATTACACTTAACATTGCAAAAGGAATGAAACACTGGTAACAAGGCTCGGACGGGAATATGCAATTTATTTACTTATTTTTATACTATTAACTTTAACTTTTTTTTCCTGTGGTATTTTATATTGTAAGTGTTATTGCAACATCTGATGACAATTTGTAATTTCGTTTTGCATGTCACATGTTAGATAGCTATGCTTTGCTATGCTATGCTATGCTATGCTATGCTGTTCTGTTCTGTTCTGTTCTGTTCTGTCCTGTTCTGTTCTGTTCTGTTCTGTTCTATTCTATGCTATTCTATGCTTAGCTATGCTATGCTATGCTATCCTATGCTATGCTATTCTATGCTATGCTATGCTATGCTATGCTATGCTATGCTATGCTATGCTATGCTATGCTATGCTATGCTAAGCTATGCTGTTCTATGCTATGCTATGCTATGCTATGCTATGCTATGCTATGCTATGCTATGCTACGCTATGCTATGTTATGCTTTTCTATTCTGTGCTATACTATCTTTTCTATTCTATATTAGGCTATGCTTTGATATGATATGCTATGCTATGCTATGCTATTTAATGCTCCGTATGCTATGCTATGTTATGCTTTTCTATTCTGTTATATGCTATTCTATTCTATTTTATGCTATGCTATGCTATGCTATGCTATTCTTTTCTATTCTATTCTATTCTATTCTATTCTATTCTATTCTATTCTATGCTATGCTGTGCTATTACATTCTGTTTGTTTCTTTTCTTTTCTATTCTATTCTATTTTACTCTGTCCTATTCTATTCTACAATGAGCACAAAATATCTGCCAGTGCAAAACAAACATTCTTTTTAATGCATACTAACTTTTTTCACTGTGTTTTTAATGTGGGGGTTGAGACAATTATAATTAAAATAAACAAAAAACTTCCATAATCATAATAGGTCCTTGCATATATTTGCCTATATTACCTCATGTGAAGAAATTCAGTATATAAAAAGTAAAGAAATAGAATTATGCTGCCACCTACTGTTATGTATTAATGCTACAGTTACCCAGCTGATCACTGAAAGAAAGCATTTTGGGTGAGTTCCTGCAGCACACGAGACAAGGTCTCATGGCACAATGACTGATATTCAATATTAGGGATATTTTCCAGAATTATCTAAATCAAGGGGTCTCCCATGTGGTCCCCCTGGGCACCAAGTAGTCCCGGAAAAGCACCTGAGCAGCCCGAAGACTAGTTCTTAAAATAGCTCACCAGTGATTTCTAACTGGCATGAGAAATAATCGACGCGATCTGTGTCTTCAAATATTTCAGTGGTTGACTGCCTATTTCAACCTGATTTCCAATAATTACAACCTGGTAATAACGCAATAACATTGTAACATCATAGTAATAACATACGTTGCTAATTTAGAAATGCATTTCAAAGTGCTAGACCTTTAAGCTAATCAATAAAAAAGGAGCTCTCATGTTTAAAAAGGATGGCGACCTCTGCATTAATGCAAATCTCCAATACAGATACCATACGGATGTAATATTTATAACAGGTTTCCTACACCTTTTTATGTGTAAATTCAAGCACTTTTTAAGGAGTATCAAAGCCAATTTCTCCAGTACCATTAAAAGAGAAATCCTATGTGAATCATATATTTTGCAAAGTCATATATCTGTGATTTACATATGCGATGTTGAGTAAATTGATAAAATATATAGTTTTGAGACAAATCTCTTCCATCTTTGGGGTGAAAATGACAGGAATATGTTGCTTACATTTTCAGTTGCAGGAAGTTCTTACCATTTCAATTCACCACTGGGTAACCCTACCTTCATTTTCTGCATGGCCATGTCATGATTACCGATTCAGAGCACTTGCGACTGCTTAATTGGTGCTAATGCACTCTTTTTAAACCCCCGTCTTCCAAGAGGAAGCCGTCAGATTGTTATGCGAACTGTTGCCACCAGCTTAGTAAGCCTTTACGTCCGACTCTTTTCCTGCCCTGCTTTTCTCTGCCTGATCTTCGTTGCCAACCTGTTTCCGGACCTGACTTTGCCCCGTTCTGCCCTCCTGTTACCTGATCTGTTTCGCCCCGTTACCTGCCTGTCTCCTGTTCCCGACCTCGTTTCTGAACTTGACACCGCCCTTGCTCTCCAGTCCCGGCTAGCGACTTGTGATTCCCGCCTGTCTCCGATCCACCTCGCTAGACACGGAAGTGCCACTTCCCCTTGTCCGTCAGCCAACGGATCGTGGAAGCAAGCCCTGCTCTCCCTCTTTATTAATAAAAACTGAGAAAACGAGCGCTATTGGGTCCTGTGTCCGTTTCTGGTCTGTCACAGGTCCATCATAAATGTCCATAATACGTAATACTTGCACTAATATACATTTCATAGTACCCTGTTTAAGTGTTGCAACCTGTAGGCTTCAAAGGACAATCCCGTATAAACTACTGCCAGTTGCCACAAGGGAAGAAAACATGCAATAGCTAAGGTAAACCACCAAAGAACAATGTCAGTGACATTTCTAAGCAGTCTTGTTAAGAGACCATTTTAAGCATTTCCAAGCACTTCACCCAAAATTCATTGGAAATACAACATTAAAATTCAAGTCTTTTCAAGGCTTGCAAGCACCCGTAGGAACCATGTTGTAAGTGCGTCATTCCAAGCAGGTGTATAGCCCATGACGCAGCGAAATCGATGCGAGAGAATCGAGAGGCGGCTTGTAGTTTGCACGCTCACGCAGGTCACCCGATGGCGTGCGTGACCGAGCGCTCTCCCATTACCACATCCAACGTTTCCACTCGGCTGTAGATCGAGGCCCGCGTTCCGTCGCCACGCATGGATCGACCTTATTCTCCCGAAATCGAAGAAAACAGACGTCGGGGTAGCGGCAGGGAACGAAAAAAAACTTCCCAATCGGGTACAAAATGTGCACTCTCCCCCTGTGATTTAGCACCGTGTCTCTAATTTCCGCAGCTCGGTGTATTTAAGCGCGAGCCGGGGTCGTAAATAACGGCAAACTCGGAAGAAAAAAGTTGAAAGAAAATATAACGGTGATGCCGGTGTGGGTAGGTGCTAGCTAAATCAGCGTGCGCACAAAGAAGCAGGCAGGAAGGCTGTCTGAAAGCTATTGACCCTCCATTGATCGCTCCAAGCTGCGTGGCCGTATTGACCAGTTGGAGGAGACCTGGAGGGGGGTGCGGACGGCAAAGCACAAGAAAAGGGGGAGGAAGGAAAAAAAACAACAAAATAGAGAAAAACAACCTATATGTTGACCTTGTGGGTTGGTGCTGTCCTTCAAAAAGGATTGCCCCCCCCCCCCTTCGTGTGGAGCACAGATGGAGGTTTTGAGAGACCTTCATACCAACGCATCAGAAAGCAAGCTTGAGCTCATCTTTTCCCCATCAGAGTTCTCTGAAACTCAAAATGTTGAAAGAGCCGTATTGGACCCAAAAAACAGGAATTAAATATTAAAATGTACTGTTTCCCAAATTGTTCGAATTAGTTATCTGACTCCATTAGCCAAACACAACCTACATTCACCTAAAAATGCACGCTCGTTTCTTGATGGAAAAGACAGACAAGAGATGGGCATTTCCACACGGGGGCAGATTTCATTTCTTAAACAATTTAACGAAGAGAACTCCATCGAATATGGCCGAATTAGCCGAATTAGTGTCGCTCGAGTCTCCTCTCTCGTTCTTCTGCCTTCTCTTCTCGGCCCACGTTTTTCCGCAAGCCGGTATGCCGGCTCCTCCCATGGGCGTGCCAGGGAAGCCCCCACGTAGGCTCCACGGCTCCACCACCTTGCCTCGATGTCTGGAAAAACTCAAAACAACACCGAGCGTTTCTACGTCATCAGGGCCTTGTTCTCAAAACATCGCCTGCCGTCCTCCGTCAGAGTCCTGTTGTCAAAATTCCTTAGTCAAAATATTCTGCATTTGGAACGGCGTGACCTGTCATTGAACTTAAGCCTACTCGATGAAAATCTTCATTGCACTCAATAAATGTAACTTGTATTCAATCGTATAAAATCTTTTATGGTCAAATGTATAAAATCCTTCACATGGTAAAACATTAAAACCTTTCGCCTTATGAGGAAGGCAGCACAAACTGCATCCCAAGTGTCTTGAAGTCCCATCAATTCCTTAACTATAAATGGTAATAAGACAAAAGTTGTGCCTTCTAAAGCCAATAAAATTAAGTATTTTGTAAGGCTGTTGATTATTTTTCATTTATTTTCAGACTTTTAAATGGGGTTCACACAACCAGAAAAGCCGTGCTTGACTGAATCATGGACTGTTTGTCATAACCCAGAACAGTATCAGGACCCAATCGCGTAACGTTCTCACACAAGCCTTTATTTTATGGGAAATGGGGAGTCATGTACGTTAGGTAGCCGGTCTGGCGTGGAAAGACCGGAAGCCAGAGACCGACGAGACCGATTCCAATTGCCCGAGTTGATATCGGACATATGGGGTCGATACCGGAAAGGAAGTGACAGACAGGATAGATAACGGATCAGGATATCGAAAATTAACATGAGAAACTAGACGGAAACGAAAACTGGAGAAAATAATAAACAAGACAAAAACAGACGGAATCTAAACTGGAACCCGAAATTAAACAGGACAACAATAAACGGGAACAGTACCGGACTGGATATATCACAGGAAAACAGGACAGAGTCAGAACCCACGTCTTTCGGGGCAGAAGTTCGTTTGACGTACTGACCCTGAAGCGAGAGAGCGCTGAGCTTTATATAAACAGAAAGTCAATCTCTCAATGAGCCGCAGCTGGCACCTCACGGGCGGGGCCAATTGGGCACCATGGCAACCGTGACACAAACGGGCGGGGCCAATTGGGCACCTTGGCAACCGTCACACACATGGGCGCGGCCAATTGGGCGCCATGGCAACCATGACACTGTTTGATGTGAATTTTGCAGAAAATTCAGAAATGATCCACCAGAGAGGAAGTCCATAATAAGATGGCATGCTTAATTCATAGCCACTAGGGTTAGTCAGTTTCTGAACACAACACTGCCAGACCGATGGATTGGACAGTCTGTGCAGAAGTATCACAATCTCATGACCTGGCCACCCGTATATCAGGATGGGTGTCACGTGATCAATGGTGTTCACATTGAACATGGAAAAACTGAGATGACACGTTTTATGAATTGACCAGATTTATTTTTATATCTTTAATAGTTTCCTAGCTATTCAATATCAAAATGTGCTTAAAACCTTTGGAACACCCGGTGTAATATAAATATCCATTTTCATTTAAAAATGTTAATAATGTTTGATATATGTTTTTCAGAAACCATATCATTTTCCATTATCAAACATTTTTGAAAAAACGCCAGGGAGCCACTAGGGAGCGCCAATGAGGTTTGTGTGTCCCCAAAGCCGCTTGTTGCTGACCCCAACTCAGGCCAAATGCATTTAAAAAAAAGAAAAAGCACTCCAAAACCCTCTCGCAGATAACTCAAATGATTATCAGTCATTTGCCAATCTTTAAATGTGAAAATTATCATTTTAAGTTGGTTGGAGGCAGACATGGGGACTTGAGACTTAGTGACTTGGACTCGAGTCGACTCGAGTCGCTGTTTTTATGACTTGTGACTTGACTTGGACTTGGCAATCTAAGACTCGGGACTTGACTTGTGACTTGACTTGCCCAAGAAAAAAATACTTGGGACTTACTTGGGACTTGAAGGTGAAGACTTGAGACTTACTTGAGACTTGCACATGTGTGACTTGGTCCCATGTCTGGTTGGAGGTACGAAAAAAACGAAAATGACAAAGTTATAACACTGCAAAGGCAAAGACATTTCATGGTCAAAATACCTCGAGTGTATATAATTATTTATAACCACAAGGCTTTAAGCTGAAAATTAAATATTTTCTGCATTAAATGTGTGTTAATAATGTCCAACTGAGTTCAAAGAGCCCTTACACTTTATTTTCCACCACGCCTATTTTCTTTCATCTTACTTTTAGCAAAGCTGTTCAGGGCGGAAGACATTTGGTAGAAGGAATGGGGTGCAGGGTGCAATGCTGGAGAGTCACATCATGCTCCTCCCTGCTTTTTTTTGTTTTTATTTGTTAGTGTAGCATTAAAATGGTTAAAAAAAGAAGAGGAGTGCTTCAAATGCAGAGTTTTGCACTACTACTTGTCATGATTCCTGATGTGACTAAGCTATGCCTGTTCATTTGGCGCCACCCGCCGCGGGTTCTGATTGGCTGCCTGTCACTATTTGAACCCAGTCCTGTCTGTCTCCTTTTGTCAGTCCGTCTGCGAACCTCTGTTTTTACAAGGCAAGCCTTTTTTTGACTCTGACCCCCGCCTGTCCCGTTTTTGCTCCTGTTTGTATCCTGACCACGTCTGCTCTCTCGTCCCTGGTGATTAAAACTACGGCCAGTCTCTAAGCACCACATTTCTACCTATTTATTCTGACAGCCTTTCATCTTAAATTTCACTTTCAAGTCTTTATGACATGTTTACCCTGGTGTGCCATGTCTAATCTCATTGTATTCAATGTTACTCTAGTGTCATCGACATGGCACCGATCTAAACCATCAAAGAAAGACCATAACCATGGTGAACTTCGAAACTCTAGCATTAATTCCTTTGCTGAATAGTGAAAAATGAAAAAGTACATTACAATGCATGTGCCAATAAGTTCACAGAAATAAAGTGCATACACCCTACACAGGACCAGAACGGAGACAGGACCCAATTGCGTTGCGTTTCTCACAAGTTTTGTTGGAAGAAAGAGAAAGGATTGCGCCCACGAACCCGTGATTGCTGGACGCGGGAAGCAGGCTGCTCTGGTGAGCGGAAAACAGGTCAGTAGCCGAGACAGGAGAGCAAAAACGTGGTCAGGGTCAGAAGCGAGTCGTAAGCCAGGAAAAGAGAGTAGACCTTGTCGGGGACAAAAGGGGTCGAAAGCCAGGACGGGAGAGTAGACGTGGTCAGGATCAAAAACGGGTCGAAGCTGGGGGACAGACAGGAGCAAAAAACAGGTGGGAGTCAGGGTCGAAAAAGGCTTGCCTAGTGTTAACTGAGGTTCGCGGACGGACTGACGAATGGGGACAGATAGAAGTGGGTTTGAATAAGGACAGGGAGCCAATCAGAGTCCGAGGCAAAGGAACGAGCACAGGTTATGCATATCGGTAATCATGACAACATCTGTCTAAACTTTAGACTCTAAAGTATTACAAGATATAGTTGTTCATGTAAAACTTTTAGAAACTTACGGCATTGCTTTATTAATTATTCAACACGGATGGAGATGGATTAGAACATTCCCTCGTCCTGTCAGTCTGTGTGTGACTCCTGAAGTCGACTAGATCAAAGAGCAGGAAGTGACAGCAAAAACCTGGGAGTATTACTGCCTCAAAGTAGTATTATTTCACTATATTTTTAGTTCAAAGCTCATATAAACACAAAACATCTATGTAGAACATTTCTTAATGCAAGTACAACCGTTTTTAGCATTGTATTACATTATAGGCACAGTTTTTTACTTATTAAAACAAAATCGTAAGGAAAACACAGTAACACAACGTTGATATCAATGACAATAGAGACAATTATCGTCTGTTCCAAACGTAAACCCAAACCCCGAGGAAGATGAAATATCAGAGTTTATTTGTGTCACGGTTGTCATGGCGCCGAATTGGCCACGCCCGTGTGGCACCAGCTGCGGCTCATTGACACATTGGCTTTCTGTCTATTTAAGCTCAGTGCTCTCATTTTTCCTTTGTCAGTTAGTCAACCAACTTCTGCCCTGCAAGAAATGGGTTTTGACTCGGCCCTGTTCCTGTTGGTATTTCCTGTCCGGTATTGTTCCAGTTTATTTTGTCCTGTTTAATTTCGGTTTCCAGTTTTGTTTCCGTCTATTTTTGTCCTGTCTATTATTTTCTTGAGTTTTCGTTCTCGTCTAGTTTGTCCTGTTTATTTTCGATATCCTGTTTCATTATCCATCCTGTCCGTTATAGACTCCATTTGCCCGATATCAACTCGGGCAATCGGTAATGATCTTGTAGGCCTCTGGCTTCCTATCATTTCCCGCCAGACTGCTGCCTAACGTGCACGACTCCCCATTTCCCAGAAAACAAAAGGCTTGTGTGAGTAACGTCACGCGTTTGGGTCCTGCTTCTGTTCTGGTTCATGACAATTTGAGTGCCTTTAAGAAATGCACCTACTTGCATGCGCTAAAACTGCAATGATAACACAAGCCAGAAGATGGAGGCAGCGAGTAAAAAAATGTCAAATTCCGTCCAGCGCCTTTCAAACATGCAAAATGAGCAAGCAAGAAATTGTCCTGATGTCTGTCTTTTTTTGTAGAATCCCGCAGAATTCCCACTCACGATTTGGACAGGAAGTGGGTAAATACACAAGCAGGAAGTCATTCTAATCCCAGTCAATGCAGCGGTGCCCAAACTGTGGCCTGGGGGCTTTTATGAACCAAAAATCATTTTTTTCTGTGGTCCACAGCATGTGTAGATTTTGCTTTTCTAACCTTTCTGGCTACCACAGGATGTTTTTTGCAACGGCGGGGAGAAAACACCACTGAGTGTGAGTCACGTCCTAGCATACAAAGCACGTTGAGGGATGCGAAGAGGGGGGGGGGGGGGGATTTAGCGAGCGCAGCTCAAGCCCAGGGAACCCTCCCGTCGCCGACAAATTGAAGCAATCAACGCGGTTACGGAGACTGAGCAGAGATTGGCCGCTCTTTTCTTGTCCTGCCCAACCATGGCGTCATTTTTGGCGTCATTTGAAAAGGTCGGTTGCAAAAGAGGCAGCGAGACTTTTGACCCAGACGGGAAATTTGGATTATAAGGCGCACCTGATTATTAACCGCACGCAGTATATTTTTAAGGGAAAAAATATTTTGTGCATACATAAGGCGCACCTGATTATAAGCCACATGTTCCCAATGACTTTGCCATACCTATATTTCTTACTTTCTCTATCTCTCTTTCTTACTTGCTTTCTCACCTTTCTTTCTTTCTTGTTTCTTTCTTTCTTTCTCACAATTCCTTTTTTTTTCCTTATCACAATTGCTTCTTCCTTTCTTTCTCACATTTCCTTCTTTCTTTCTCTCTTTCCCTCTTTCTTTCTCACATTTCATTCTTTCTTTCTTTCTTTCTTTCTTTCTTTCTGTCTGTCTGTCTGTCTGTCTGTCTGTCTGTCTGTCTGTCTGTCCGTCTTTCTTTCTTTCTTTCTGTCTGTCTGTCTGTCTGTCTGTCTGTCTGTCTGTCTTTTTTTCTTTCTTTTTTTCTTTCTTTCTTTCTTTCTTTCTTTCTTTCTTTCTTTCTATCCCTCTTTCTATCTTTTTTATCTTTCTATCTTTCTTTTTTTCTTTCTTACTTTTTCTCTTGCTTTCTTACTTTGTTTCTCACCTTTCTTTCTTTCTCACAATTCCTAGCTTTCTTTATTTATCACAATCCTTTCTTCCTTTCTTACATTTCCTTCTTTTTCTCTCCCTTTTGCCCTTTCCCTCTTTCTTTCTTTATCACATTTCCTTCTTTCTTTCTCTCTTTTCCTCTTTCTTTCTTTCCCTTTTTCTTTCTTTCTATCTTTTTTTCTTTCTTTCTATTATTTACTTTATTGTTTTTTACATGATGTGCCTCTCGGTTTATGCTTATAGTATGGTAATCTAATTTTACCATCTATTTGTTCCACTTTTGCGAGGCTTGGAACGGATTATGCATTTACATTCAAAATGCGTCTCTTTTTACAAAGTTTTCAGGTTACGGAGCTACTCCCGGAACGGATTCCATTCGTAAGTAGAGGTTACCACAGCATGTACTGTAAATGTGACTCGAATTGAAAAGTTCCCCGTCTTTGCCGTACCTGGCAGCCGGCGAGGAAAAATCCGTCCCAATTATAGCACGCCAACTCGTCTTTGGGTTGCCATGGCAGCGGGATGCATTTTCCCTCGGGAGGGACGCCTTATCAAGCGTCACCCCGGTAATAACACTCCCTCAAGCTTTTGCCGCATGTGTCAGACCTTAACGAGAAGCCCGGCTGAAATCTCTTCCCCCGTACGGCCGTCATTGATTCCGACTTAATCTCTTCCTGCGTGCGCACGTTCGTGCTTGCACGTCCTTCTGCTGTTTTTTGGGGAAGTTGCAGAAAAACAAGGAGCGAAATGTCCCCTCCGTTGGGACGTTGCTTGCTAATTGGCTAATGTCATCTGCTATTTGGATGAGAATGTTGTCCAAAAGAGAGACACATCAAGGACAATTTTATAAAAGTCTTCTTCCTATTTGAGTGCATATTTCAAGGAAACATGAGTTGGCCTCAAGACTTTGATTTTTGCTCAGATCTCATCTCATCTCATTAGCTACACCGCTTATCCTCAGTAGGGTCGCGGGGGTGCTGGAGCCCATCCCAGCAATCATCGGGTAGTGGGCAGGGGACACCCTGAACTGGTTGCCAGCCAATCGCAGGGCACACGGGGACAGACAACTCACTCGCTCATTCACACCTAGGGACAATTTGGACCGGCCAATTCACCTGAAATGCATGTTTTTGGAATGTGGGAAGAAACCGGAGTGCCCGGAGGAAACCCACGCAAGCACAGGGAGAACATACAAACTCCGCACAGGAAGTCTGGAGCTGGATTTGAACCCACGCAGGATGTTCCCAAGACATGAACTGTGCCGCACATGCGCTAACCACTGCGCTGCCGTGCTTTTGCTCAGATCGTTTTCCGTCAAATATATCGAGTGGTCACCAACCTTTTTGTAGGCGAGATCTACTTTTTGTTACTGATAAGCGCAAAGGGCGACCATTTTGTTTCTAAAATGCAGTTGCAGCCCGTGCATTTCACACCTAAGCCTTCAGTAGTGCTACGTCGGAATCAATCCAACCCTTGTTATCTATCGAATGGCTATTTTCACGTCAACCGACTGAACAAGGAAAATCACCCACATCTTCATTCACAACACTTATGTCTTCATCCGGACCTGCAGTCACAAAGGTTTCCAACTTCCTCGAAAGTGACAGGAACTTCCTGAAAGAAAGCAATATCTAGACTTCAAACCCAACATGTGTTTGAGAGACAATGCAAGCAAAGGTTTTTCACGCAAAGCTTGAAGAATCTAACAGCAAAATCCTCAGTTTGATGGTCAAACTACTAACTCCCTGCATTACTAACAACCCGGAACCCCTTCACCACCACCTTGAATTTCACTAAAAAACAAATCTATCTATCTACCTTGGTCATATCCCTCAAGAGGGGTGACCGACAGCAAGACACACACATGCAGATACAAAGAAAATAAAAGGGAAATAGATAGCAAAAAAAACACACAAAAATGTTTGGACCATGGCCAACCCAATTGCCCAAACACCCAAACAAGTTAGGCACCTCGGCACCCAAGTTGGTCATGCTTTCGTCCCTCCAGATGAAATGGGACACCAGAAAGCGGCCATGTCACTCGGGTCAGGGTGACACGACACACTCTTTTGTTCAACAGCAGGGCCCGACAGCTTTCACTGGTTTACCCCTGCCGCATCATGTGGGTGCCCAGCTCATCCTTAAGAACGCGTCCACAATCCCACTATCCTTTCACAACACCTCTCCACTCTTTTCTACTCTTTTCTTTTCCCCTGTGGTGAGGGGCCCTCTCCTTGTGAGAGGTAAGAGAATTCTCCCACCATGGTCCGCTGTGTGTCGTAAGAGGCGACAAAAGTGGAGGGAGCGAGGGGACTGGGGATCCTCTCCTCTCTATCTCTACTCCCTAAGAGACAGCAAGGCAAAGAAAAAACAAATAAGGGAAACAAAACTAAGTTGTTCCTTGCGTGACCAAAACTCTTGCAAGTTGGAGTGCAAACTGAGGACAAAATCGAACCAAAACAAACAACTTGTCAGCTATAAAACTTACTGCAGCTTTAGCTGCGACCCCTATACAAAAGCATCAATAATAACCTCAGAAAATTGCGATATCCTTTAGGAATATAGCAACATTTTTACTTACCCAAAATAATTATTGTATATGCACAAAATCCATCGTCCTTTCTTTCCTCAATAAGATTTCAATTAGTCTGTCTTACAGATTATCTGTGCGTCTAAGTTCCATCAAAAAGTTATTTTTTATCGCCTTCAAAGTTAATGCTGAAAGTCGAGCGTGTCCTGTTTTATTTTCCTTATGTTGAGGTTTTTGAGTTTTTCCTTGCCGTCATGTAGGTTTCAGATCAGGGGATGGTGTAATAATAGTCTGTGGTCTGTGCAGCCCTTTGAGACTCCTTGTGATTAAGGGCTATACAAATAAACACGACTTGACTATTCAATTTAGGGCTGATATTCGGTTTAAGGATTTTGTTCTTCACGTCTTTATTGAGATACTTAAATGACTGCCTTCATACATTGCTAAATATTTTATACATTCGTATTTTATACGATCGAATACAAATAACATTTAATGCAAAAGATATTCACTGGCTGGGCTGTGGTGCAATGTCAGGGCACCCTGGTGGAGAATGTTGTTTACAGGAACGGCGGGAACGGGACGTAAGGCTGATAAGATAATCAGCACAACCAGATCCAGAAAGGCCCTGATGACGTAGAAACGCTCTGTGTTGTTTTAAGGATTCCAGACATCGCGACGCTCTTCGACAAGATGGTGAAGCCCAAGGGGGGCTTCTTTCGCACGCCCATGGGAGGAGTCGGCACGCTATTATGCGGGGAGAAGATGGGCAATAGGAGAGAGCTAAAGGACTTGAGAAAAAGGCGCCAACGACACTAATTTGGCCGTTTTCGATGGAGTACACTTAGTTAAATTGTTAATGAAATTATCTCTGCCCCAAATGTCGGCTTTCTTGTTCATCTTTTCCCTCAAGAAACGAGCTCGCGTAAATTGTTGGGCGAATGTAGGTTGTGTTTGGTTAGTGGAGTCAGATAACTAATTCCAACAATTTGGTAAACGGTACATTTTGATATTAATTCCCAACAATTGTAAAAAAAAACGTGATGTTTCCCTAGGGTTAGGGATAACTCTTGATCTGCTCGGCTTAACCAACAGCTTTGCTGGCATTATTTGTAACTCAGGGCCCGCAGAGCTGATTCTGAAGGCCTCTGAGTACATTTCTCACCCTGGCAGCAAGTGATGGCTGAAATAATTTCAGGGGTCCCTAATGTTGTGTTAGGAATTAGCACCACTAAATGTCAATTTTGACTAACTCTGTCCTGACCACCAAAAAGAAAGGAGTATCACTCAACACAGTGAAGGATTTTATTATTTTGATTATAAAGGATTTTGTACGATCAAATACAAATTACATTTAAATTCAAAAGATATTCACTGGCTGGGCTGTGGGGCGAGGCCAGTGCAACCTAGTGGAGAATGATGTTTACAGAGACAGCGGGAACTGGGACGAAGGGCGGATATGATTATCAGCACTTCCCGACCCAGAGGGGCCCTGATGACGTAGAAACGCTCGGGGATGTTTTGACCATTCGAGATATCGAGGCGAGGAGGTGGCGCCCACGTGGGGCTTCTCTGGCACGCCCATGGGAGGAGCCGGCACGCCATTGAGACAGCCAATAAGAAGAAAGCCAAAGCTAGTTGCAGACACACATAGCCAATGGGAGAAGGGTGGGATGTCTTTTAATATGTTTGTTGAAATGTATAAATGATCCTGGAAACATCGGGGTGGGAGAGTCCTCTCCGGAGGGCACACTTACATCTGCTGTTGAGAATAAACCCGCCCCCGTGCGGAATTGCAGACTGTTTGATTATTTTCTTTTATTCTCTCTCAAAAACCGAGCATGATGGGTAAATGTAGGTCGTGTTTGGTTAATAGAGTCGGATAACTAATTTGAACATTTTGGTAATTGTTTGGTACAACAGTCAATAGAATATCCCAACAAACATCGTATGCATTCATCACCATATACTCCCGTTGTAAATTGACTTTATGGCTGCTGAGACACATCAGTTATTACATTTTATTACCTTGAAACGGGTCACTGGAGACCCCTATCACAACATGAGTGTTAAATATGAAAGCACACATCTGGAAGCAGCACAACCATGGGGAGGCAATGAAAGGAAGCTGAAAGACAATTTGGAATGATTAAATAAGTATTTATTGACAAGATACTATTAATAACACAGGATTTAGATGTTTTCAGGCCAGAAGAGAAGTCCTTGCGGGCCTTGATGGGCCACTGTTGGGAGCAGGAAAGGACTGGGAAAGGAATATCAAATTCCGGCTCTTGTTAGCCAGATTAGTGGCATTCGGTGGCTTTTCTTTCGGGTTTATTGGAGAAGATCTGGTTTACAAATTCAGTTGCGCTGGAACAAAAACGGAACAGTAAGCGCAGGCCTTCAATCCTCCTCGCTTCTTTTCCAAGGTTTCGGCCCAGCTCGCATTTATTTCCCCTCGCCCGGTCGCATTCCGACAACAATTGGGCCGAGTGGCCTCTCGCCATCTCCCCGCGCGACGAGCAGGGGCCGGCCCGGCGGGGATGGAGGTGGGTGAGGGGGGGAGCGGGTATGGTGCGAGGGAGGAGGCGAGGCACGTCCGCCGCCGGCTGAGTCGATGAGCGCGCCTCGGCGTCTGCGAGGCGCTGATAAGATTGCAGGAAAAAAAGAAGAAAAAAAAAAAAAAGATTGCAGTTCCTCCCCTTGCGACGCTCTCACTCACCGAGACTGACCTCGTTACCCCTGAGGGGCAGCGCCCCAACCCCCCATCGTGAACGTCCCTGGGCAGGTGCAGCCGCAACTAAAATTGAACCGGCTCTTTCGGCTCGGCTCATAAAAACAAGCTCCCTCAGATGTTTTTTGTTTTTTTATGATATCTTAACAATAACATTGAAACATTATGCGTGAAATTAATGTTCAAGATGTGTGAGTGTGTGTGTGAATGGGTAAGTGTGAAGCACATTGTAAAGCGCTTTGGGAGGTCTTCAGATGTCTTGAAAAGCGCTATAGAAATGCAGACCATTTACCATTTATTTTCGATGCTACTATATTATGATAACCTTAATTGTTTCAATATACCGTGACGTTTGACCTCATTTGAACATTTTTCAAAACATGTCACGAGCACCCTTGAGGGAGAGAGGGAGGGGGATGGAGAGAAATAGAGAAAGAGAGAGAGAGAGAGTGAGAAAGAGAGAAAGAGAGAAAGAGAGAAAGAGAGAAAGAGAGAAAGAGAGAAAGAGAGAAAGAGAGAAAGAGAAAAAGAGAGAAAGAGAAAGAGAGAAAGAGAAAGAGTAAGAGAGAGAGAGAAGTGAGAGAGAAAAGAGAGACAAACAGGAGGAAAAGGAGAAAAAGAGAAAAAGATAGAGTGGAAGAGAGAGAAAGAGAAGAGAAAGGAGGAAGAAGGAGATCAAAAGAAAGAGAAAGAGAAAGAGAGATAGAAAGAGAAAAACAAATACAATGAAAATTAGTGAAACAAGAGATAAAAGAGCAACAAAGAGTACAAGATACAGAAATTGAGAAAAGGAGAGAAAAGCTACACGAACAAGTGAGAGTAAAAAGAGGGTGAGTGAGAGAAAGACAGAGAGAGAGAAAAAAATAGACACAAAGAGAGAGAGAGAAAGAATGAGAAAGAGGGACAAAGCAAGAAATGGACAGAGAAAAGGATGAAAGAGAACGACTTAAATAAAGAAAAAGAAGAAAAGGAAAAGGAATGAATGAAAGAGAGAGAAGTGAGTGACAGAGAGCTATGAGAGAGAGAGAAAATAAAGAAATATAAAGAAATAAGAAAGAGAGAAAAGGGAGATAGTGAAAAAGAGAAGTATAGAAAGAGAAAGCAGAAGATGGACAACGAGAAAGATATAAAGAGAGAAAGAGCAAGAGAGAGCAAGAAAGAGAGAGACAGAGAAAGAGAAAGAGAGAGAGAGATAAAGAGAGAGAGAAAGAGGCAAACAGAAAAAGACCAAGTGATATAAAAAGAGAAAAAGAGAGGAAGTGAGAACAAGAGAGAGAATGATATGGAGAGAAAAAGATAACGAGAGTAAGAGGAAGAGAAAAAGAGAGAGAAAAGAAAGAGAAAGAAAGCTAGAAAAAAGAAAAAAAGAAAGCGGGATTGAGAGGGAAAGACAAAGTAAGAGAAAATAATGGCAAAGAGAAAAAAAATTGAGAGGGAAAGAGTGAAAGAGAGGGAGAGAAATAAAAAGAGAAAGCGTTTGGAAGCGAGCCATTGAGCCACTTCCTCCGCGAGCAGGCAGGTGCAGCCCCACCTCAAATTCCTCCTGACTTTTGCATCTCTCCCTGCCTTCTTTATGCAAAACTTTCAAGTTGTTTTTCTCGCCCAATCTCCTCCGGTTTTCTCTCCGCCCGCTCGCCCCCTCCCCTCATTCCGACCTCCCTCCCCCCTCTCTCCCCTCCCTCGGATGGCAGGTCAGCCAGTGAGCCGTGCGGGCTCGCAGGAGGTAAGGACGCCGCGGCGCACATTAATAATGAAAGGCCTCAGAATCCCCCCCACCCTCCTGCCCCTCTGCCCCTTCCCGCACACTCACGCACACACACACACACGCAAGTGACGCGCTCACGCACACCCAGACACACGCAGACGCACGCACACGCCCGCACACAAGTGACGCACTCTATCCCCCCCCCCCCCCCCCCCCCCCTTGCATCGCCCAGCGCTGTCATCAGTGGAGGTGGGGAGGTAAAGGGGGGGGGGGGGGGATTCTTTGGGCGAGTGAGAGGGGGCTTGCAGCCGTTCTCACTAACTCTGCTCGCCAAGCTGATCACGAGCTCTCGGACGCCATGCTTCAAACCCTCGCTACCTGCACCTGGAAGTAACTGACCAAAAAAATACCCCAAAAACATCCTTTTCTGCACCCTCGCTGGGGGCGCTGGAGCCCATCCCAACTCACTTCAGGCAGTGGGCAGGGGGGACCTCGAAGCAGTCAATGGCAGGACTCCTTAAAAAAGCCTCATATATTTCTGACGTAATTCGATGATTGCAATTCCCTTCTCTACGGCCGACCTTTAAAATCCCTCCATAAACTTCTGCGGGTTGTTAGGAATTAAATATTAAAATGTACCGATTACCAAATTGTTCTAATTAGTTATCTGACTCCATTAACCAAACACAACCTACATTCACCTAACAATGCGCGCTCGTTTCTTGATGGAAAAGACGGACATGAGACCGGCATTTCCACACGGGGGTAGATTTAATTTCTTAAACAATTTTACTACGTGAACTCCATCGAATATGGCCGAATTAGCCGAATGAGTGTCGCTCGAGTCTCTGTCAAGCCTCCTCTCTCGATCTTCTCGCTTTCTTCTCTCGGCCCACGTTTTTCCGCAAGCCGGTGTGCCGGCTCCTCCCATGGACATGCCAGGGAAGCCCCCACGTGGGCTCCACCATCTCGAAAGGAGTGCGTCCCGATGTCTGAAAAACTCAAAACAATGGCTGGCGTCCTGCGTCAGAGTCCTGTTATCAACAGAACTAGACAAAACATTCCGCATTCAGATCAGTGTGACCTGTCATTGAACTTAAGCGTACTCGGTGAAAATCTTCATTGCACTCAATAAATGTAACTTATATTCAATTGTACATAATCTCTTATAGTCAAATGTAGAAAATCCCTTATGGTCCAGAACTGTGCTGCCCGCATCATCTTTAGACAACACCTTCACATTAAGCAAAAATGAAGGTCTATAAGAGGTACATGAGTTTGAGTCCTTGTCTTTCTTGAGAAGAAGATAATTTTGCCTTATGTGAAGGTGGGTGGCAGTGAACCACATTCTAAGGATTTCTTGTACACAAACAAGAGCAGTGGTGCCAATTCCTCACCAAAATTCTGTCTGGTCCCGGAGATTTATTGGATAGCATTGCGCCGATTCCATTATTTTAATTATTCCAGCAAAAGTGGAGAGTCCATTTGTTCCGCAATATACAGATAGTTAGATAGATAGATAGATAGATAGATAGATAGATAGATAGATAGATAGATAGATACTTTATTCATCCCCGTGGGGAAATTCACACTTCCAGCAGTATCCTTTGTTGTTTACAACCAGGATGGCCTCGGGGTGCTGTGTTGTAGTTTAGCCACAGCGGAGTGGAGTCACGTGCTAGGCCAAAAGTTCGACGTCCCTGCAGCAGATGGGAATCTTTGTGCCCAGGGTTACACCACCTCGTGTTCACGAAGATAGCGAGTCCACCTCCTCTCCGCTGCCCGCAGGTTTTTGTGTCTCTGTCTGTCCTAACAGCGCTGAAGCCGAGTAGCTCCGGGTAGCTTCACGTTAGCGTCCTGGATGCTAGACGTGAGCCACGTTTCCGTAAAACCAACCGGTCCATTTTAAAATAATCTTCAGGAAACAAATTTGTATAAAAACAGTAAATTGATTTAAATGTAGTATTCATTCGGAAAGGATTGGTGATGATTACATTAGTGCTGTCTGCATCATCATCAAAATCCCCTCTCGCCCTGTACTTCAAGAACTCCTCCTACAAAGTCCTTCTGGAGACCTTTAAGGCCATCTATAAGCTTGCCCCTCCCGGCTTTTTCCTACCTCCTTAAATCTTCCTCTTCCCTACATGTCATCGTACCTGATGCCTGTCTCAGCTCCATGGAGGGCAGAGCGTTCAGCCGCTCTGCCCCCAAGCTCTGGAACTCATGACTACCTCACCTCTGCAATTCCACCCTGTCCATCTTAAAATTCACACTCCAAATCCACCTCCTCAGACTCGCCTATCCTTGATAATCTGCATTACATACTCACCCCCGCCCCTTCCCCGCCTTTTTAACTATTCCTTGTTTTTATTATTGTTTATTTTATTCTTAATTATTCTTTTATACCCCAGTTCGAGACTGGATGGAAACATATGTTGGCCTAGAGAGGAGGGGTGCGGCACCAGGCTGTACTTGCCCAAGACACACAACAGGAAATGGTGCTCCTACAACCCTAGTGGTTAAGGTGTCCTACCAACCGACCCAACCAACCATTCTATGTACAGTGACCTGGGGTGTCCTGAAAGACACTTTGAAAAAAATGTATTATTATCATTATTATTCTCAGTATCCCCCTATGTTCCTGCTTGAAGTCTCCACTTGGAAAACGCTGGTCTACCAGTGATTCAAAGAGCCAAAAAGAAATCCGCAGGTGCAAGAGCATTCTCCATTCAGGCCCCAGTGCTGTGGAATGCTCTTCCCCCTGAGATTCGCTCTGCAATCTCAGTGGAACTGTTTAAATCTTAGCTTAAAACACGCTTCTATTCTATAAATTTTGAGTGATGTTGACCTCATACTCTTGAAGGGAGAAGGATGAGCACAGTGCATGCGTTTTTATTCATCGTACCAGCACTTGGACCCAATGTACCCCATGATCTAGATTCTAGAACTGTGGTCCTCAAATGGTCTGATTTGAGGACCCACTTTCCCAGCCTAATGACAACCTGCAACCCAAATCAAGAAAAGGATACTATAATGTACTGAAAGAAAGGATTGTGCAGTTTCAAGCAGAGATGGTAAAATATACCTTACAATTTTTCCTTAAACAAACTGACCAGCAAAACCAAAATGACTTCAAGTCATAATATTCCTGTCTGTTATTGCTTTATTAGCTGCATTTTGAATGAAATCAAAAATGTTTGTCTAATCTTTGTCTCATATTCTCATGCTCAACATGCTTTAACAAATGTTAGGGGTCTTTTTCTGTGGTGTCAAATAGCAGGTGTCAACTTGCATCTGCAGGGAATTATTGCCATCTACTGTTAAGAGTGTACTTATGGGGGTTTTCTTAGCATTTTTTTGCTAAGAAATAGACTGAAAACAGGTTTGTGACCCACTTTTGGTTTCCGAGCCATCAGTTGAGAAGCACTGATCTCGAACCTGCTGCATCAGTCAAGGTTTTGGGTTCGGTAGCTATCAACTGGACATTCTGTTATTAGCTATATTTCATGTTGATGATGTTTGTGTATTGTCTGATGATGCCCTTGGAATATCCATTGCAGGCTGGTCATCCTGGAAGCTGGTTTACCTCATGTGCGGTCCCTTCTCAAAGTTTTCTTCATCTCACATTGAGGTTTTTGAGTTTTTCCTTGCTCTCATGTAGGTTTCAGATCAGGGGATGATGTAATAATAGTCTGTAGTTTATCAATAATCTGTGATCTGTGCAGTCCTTTGAGACTCCTTGTGATTAAGGGCTATGCAAATAACAATGAATTGACTCGCTCATTCACGCTTAGGGACAATTTGGACCTGCCAATCAACCTGCCATACATTTTTGTTTTTGTTTTTAAATGTAGGAGGAGTCACAGTGCCCATAAAAACCGACACAAGCATGGGGAGAACATGCAAACTACGCACGTGGAAGCAAGTATCGGAATTGTGGCGCAAACATGTTAACCACTCATCTGCCATGCCGCCATAAAAACATCAGTAGGATATGGAAATTCACTGGAGAGGCGTCACAATTAGACACAACGTTGATTGAGATTGGAAAAATATTCTTGTCCGGAGCCAGATTTGATTTTTTTGGACTCCACTGATAGATCCAGGGTGTTATACTAGTGTTTCTCAGTGTTTTTTTAGCCAAGGCACATCTGTTTTATTAAGAAATTTCTAGGCACACCGTCCAAAACTGTTGATTTCACTGTTTTTATTTGTGTATAACATGCGATTGTGTACAATGTGCACCTTTAATTTTGAATTAATAAACAGTATTAAATCATATTTACTTAATTTTGATTTATTATTTATGTGTGTGTCCATAGAAATGGACAGAGGTTTGTTTATGGACTTAGGTCTCTACTGACTGTGTACTGTTCCTAATTGATTTTAGGTAGGGCATTTTTATTTATTTTTGTACGAATCCACAAAATGTTCAATAAAAGATTATTTAACTTATCTTTTCAACAGTAGGTGACTAACTACTATTAAAATAGTTGTTAGTTGCAGCCCTAGTTGTGACCAATGACATGCTTTTTTCCAAAAGACAAAATTGGTCAATTTCCTGCGGCACGCTTCACAAGATCTCGGGGCACAGTAGTAGACCCCGGCACACAGCTTGAAAAACACTGTGTTAACGCAACACCGTGCTTGGACTTCCACAACATTGTCAAATCGATTGAAAAATGCAATTTTAATTTGTGTGGGTATTTAGAAAGACAAAAGATACACCGCCAATACATGCATGGATCTTTATTCACAAAAGCAGTCTCGTTTTCTAAACCAATACAAAGACGGCTTCTTCTTAAGAGCTGCAGCTACTCGCCAACGTAACCAAAACCATTAAAATCAGAGCAGTCCACAAATACAAAAAAAACAAAGTCTTCTCAGTGCGTTTTCAGTAGACTCGGAGCAAGTGCTGTTCTTCGGCGCTCACGGAGCGATAGCACGCTACTGCGCGGATAGCACGCTATCGGACGGATAATTTGCTGCAGCACGGTTAGCGAGCTATCAGACAGATAGCATACTACGGATAGCGCGTTATGGAATGGATAACTGGCTACCGTACGGTTTCAAGCTACCAGACGAAAAGCGCGCTATTGCATGGATAACATGTTATCGGATGGATAATATGCTACCGCAGGGTTAGCAAGCTATTGGACGGATAGCGCGCAAATGCACGAATAGCATGTTATTGGTCCGATCGCATACTACTGCACGGATAGCGCAATATCCAATGGATAACTTGCTACTGCACATTTAGCAAGCGATCAGACGAACAGCATGCTACCGCACGGATAGCGCGTAATGGAATGGAAAACTTGTACGGTTTTAAGCTGTCAGACGAATAGCGCGCTATCGCATGGATAACATGTTATTCGATGGATGATATGCTACCGTAGGGTTAGCAAGCTATCGGATGGATAGGGCGCTAGCGCAAGGATAATGCATTATCGGATGTATAGCGTGGTGCTGCATGGTAAGCAAGCTATCGGACGGATAGCATGAACAGCATGTTATCGGACAGATAGCATACGACTGCACGGATAGCGTGCTATCAGATGGATAAATAGCTACAGCACGGTTAGCGAATGATCAGACGAATAGCATGCTACTGCAGGGATAGCGCGTTATGGGCTAGATAACTTGCTACCGTACGGCTTCAAGCCATTGGGCGAATAGCGCGTTACCGCGTGGTCCGTCCCGATATGGGACGGATCATGTGCTAGCGCAAGGTTAGCGAGCTATCGGATGACTAGCCCGCTACTGCAAGGATAATGTGTTATCGGATGGATAGCATGGTGCTGCATGGTAAGCAAGCTATCGAACGGATAGCGCGCAAATGCACAAATAGCATGTTATCGCACAGATAGCATACTACTGCACGGATAGCGCGATATCCAATGGATAACTTGCTACGGCACGTTTAGCGAGCGATCAGACGAATTGCATGCTACTGCACCGATGGATAACTTGCTAGCGTACGGCTTCAAGCTATCGGGCTAATAGCGCGCTGACGCATGGATAACACGTTACTGAGCGGATAATGTGCCACTGCAGGGTTAGCGAGCTACGGGATGAATAGCGCGCTACGACAAGGATAATGCGTTGTCAGATGGATAACGTGGTAACTGCATGGTAAGCAAGCTATCGGACGGATAGCGCGCAAATGCACGAATAGCATGTTATCGGTCAGATAGCATGCTACGGCACATTTACCGAGCGATCAGACGAATAGCATGCTACTGCACGGATAGCGTGTTATGGAATGGATAAATTGCTAGCGTACGGCTTCAAGCTATCGGACGAATAGCGCGCTACCGTCTCGATATGGGACGGATAATGTGCTAGCGCAAGGTTAGCGAGCTATCGGATGGATAGCGCGCTATTGCAAGGATAATGCGTTATCGGCTGGATAGCGTGGTACTGCCCGGTTAGCAAGCTATTGGACGAATAGCGTGGTATCAGACAAATAGCCTGCTACTGCATTGTTAGTGAGCTATCGGAGGGATAGCACACTACTGCACGGTTAGCGTGTTATCGGACAGATAGCTAGCTATCGCATGGTAAGCGGGCTATCGGATAGATAGCGTGCTACCTCACGTTTATAGCGCTACCTCGGGAGGGGCATGCTCAGCAAGGCGTTGCCCGACAATCGAAGGGGGTGATTTCATTTTGCGTCTTCCGCTGCTTTCCCAAGCTTATGATCTCCACGCTTGAAGGCGAAAACTTTGAAATGAGCTGATTGTCCGCACGTCGTTCCCGCTTCCGACATTCCACACATCAGTGTTGAGAAATAGAAAGAAAAACAAAAGGCGCTCTATTGTACCAAAACGGAAACATAGAAAAGGGAATGAAAGTTTCTGCAGATGCTTGGTATTTGGTTGGAGGAATGGATGGGCGCATCCGTCCATCCGACGGTCGGTCGGTCCTTTCCCCTTTTTTTTTCTGTCGTTGTTCGACGAGCCAGTGTTTGCTTTCCCGAGAACATCCGAGAGGTGGCATTGCACTTGAAGGCGAAGCTTTGGGCACAGGACGGCACAGGAGGAAGGTTCCTACTGGAACCAGCGGAACGCCGCTCCGGTAGGGAGCATCACCTTCTTGGAAAAACACACACAGTAAAGGGGAAGGGGAAGGATAAGGAGGGGAAAACAAATTACTCAGGAATCTTGTCAACTTTACTTTACAGAGTAGTTTACTTGACAGTCTCAATTTCCTTGCCCCTGCCTTAATATGTAATTAGAGCTTTTCTCAACTTCTTAAACATGCAAAATATAAGGACATAAAGCATGGTTTTTGCATAAAATCTATACATATTTTGTGGGAATGTTCCAATAATTTGTCTGAGATTCTGCATTTTAAAGACAACCCGTCTTTTCTTTGTCATGCTGAGCTGTGACGTCATTGGAGGAACACCAGCACCCTAGCAAGCTAGTCACCATATTGTTTTTGTGAATTAGTGCAAGGATTCCGTTGGACATTTGTTAAAAATCCAAGTAGTGTTTCCCAGTGGTAATTTGTAACAGGAAAAATTCCTGCAACTGAAAATGTAAACTACATATTGCTGTCATTTTTACCCAAAACCTATAAGAGAGGGGGTTTGTAGTCTCAATTTACTCAACATCTAAATATCATGAATTGATAAATGCACACACAAGTTTAAAAATCCCACATGTAAATCGCAGGAATGTTTGCAAGAAATTGTAAAATTGGCTAGAAAATTCCTCAAAAATGACTTGAATTTGGCCATTAACAGTTATACAAACCCTGTTAGATTTAAAGCATTTGATAAACAGCTCTTTTGCCATTTTAGCCTTTGAGCTATTAAACCAGTAAAAGGCTTCACACAAAAAGCAATAGGGCACATTTATTATTTAGCCCCCTTTAAAGATGACGCTGCAAGCTAGAGACGTGTGTTTCACTAACAACAGCCAGAAAATTTAAAGGCAATCCATGCAAAATATGAAAAGGGAAGTAAGGCAAGCAGACCATTTTTTAATGCTTCGTTTGGTAATTTAGCCGTTGTGATGACCAGTGTTTCCCATAGAGTTTTGTGAAACCCTGGAGGTTGGACAGTCTTGGGGTGTCAATGGGCATACCCCAACGAAAGAAATTCCATTCATCCATTCATCATCTGCACAGCTTATCCTTAGTTGGGTCACATGGGTCCTGAAGCCTATCCCAGCTGTCTTCAGGCAGTGGGCAGGGGACACCCTGAACTGGTTGCCGGTCGCAGGGCACACAGGGACAGAGAACTCACTCGCTCATTCACACCTAGGGACAATTTGGACCGGCCAATTAACCTAGCATGCAGGTTTTTGGAATGTGGAAGGAAACCGGAGTGCCTGGGGGAAACCAACGCAAGCACGGGGAGAACCTGCAAACTCCACACGGGGAGGTTGCGGTAGCTGGACTTGAACCCTGAACCTCTGCACCTGGGTGGTTAGCGCGGCGGATGGGTGATTAGCGCACAGCCCCACGAAAGAAAATGTGGTAAATATTTAATTCAAACATATCGATTTTGTGCATTTTCGAGCAAAATTTAAGAACCTAGGTCTATGATAAATGTGTGCCCTTGTATAGTATTGGGTCATAAATACACTAGTTATGAAAGGCAATGACACAGTAAACACAGCCATAAAGAGAGAGTTTAAGGCAAGAATTAGGTGCCCTGTTTATTCACAGTAAAACAGACAATGTAGAATAAAAAACAATAATAAATAAATGTTTGATCTCGGATAATATTTCTACCAGTGACCGAAACGAGCCAGAATAGAGCTGAAATGGGCAAGGTGGGATCAGTCTTCCAAAACACCTTCTTTTTTTTTCTATTACTTTTTCCTGGTACAAAAATTGTTATATGGCGTTCACAATTTGATATATTCAAAAAACTTATAAATTATGGGGAGAACGTATAAGTTGACAGGTTTGTGATTGTAACTTTTAAACAAGCGTCCAGCTCTTTCAGCTCAACTCCGCTTTAACCGATATATTCCCAATAATAATGTAACGTTATGAGATCGTTTTCCAGCTGGGACTCATTTTTTAATTTCATTTCTTTCTTTTTGTCCTCTGGATTGCACTCTACTGTCCTGACCCTTTTCCTGTGCTCACTTGTGCTGTGCCACTGCCCCCCCCCCCCCCCCCCCCCCCTGCTTAGCGTACAAATTAGCGCAGCGACAGAGAAGAAACTACCCATATTAACAATCCACCAATGGACCAAAAGCGAATGAGAGGACACAAAAAAGGGTGCAAGCCAGCACACCATCGCTTGCGTGATCTTCGCTAAAGAAGATTTCTTAGTTATTTTGTTAACGTTTTATATTAAATTTAAAAATGTATTATCCATCCATTGTCTGCACCGCTTATCCTCATTAGGGTCGTGGGAAATTGTATTATATTTTTTCATTAACACAAGATAATGAGAGGGAGGCATGGCGGCTGAGTGGTTGGCGCGTCTGGGGCTCAGTTCTTAGGTCGTGGGATTGAATCCTCCTGTGCGGAGTTTGCATGTTCTCCCTGTGCTTGCGTTGATTTCCTCCCGGTTTCCTCCCACATTCCAAAAGGTTAATTGGCCGGTCCGAATTGTCCCTAGGTGTGAATGAGTTGTATGTCCCTCTGTGCCCTGCGACTGGCTGGCAACCATTTCAGGGTGTCCTTTGCCCACTGACGGAAGCTAGCTGGGATGGGCTCCAGCACCCCCGCGACCCTACTGGGGATAAGGGGTGCAGATAATGGATGGATGGTTGGATGGAAGTTTATGAGACTTTGGTGGGACCAGTTAAACCCTGGTGTACCGCCAGAGACTTTCAATGGTATGGAAGCAATTAGCAGGGAGATACCAAAAACAATTGGCGGCGCCGACGTCAAAAAGCCGCAAACGTTCCGGATTTACGCAGTGGGAAAAACACGTTAATCAGAGGAACTTTAACTGCCGTATTTCCTCATTAAGCACACACAATCGATTGCAAATGACCGCAAATAGGAAAGAGAAAAAGCTGTTTTTTTCGCTGTGCCTGATTACGTCGGTTCAAGTCGACGGCACGTGCCGTTGTGAAGTAGCCAATCACTACAATCGACGTTTTTTTTGTCTCTAAACGAGATGAACACGTTTATCTTAACAATTTGTTGAGCGTATCACATGACAAAGGACGTGATTCTGTATTGGCCGCTTTAATCGCTTTTACTGACATTTGGCTGTCGACTCGCTTTGAAATTCCCAAAAGCCGAAATGAAAGCGGCCATCCGTCGGATTCACGTTGAACGGAAAACATGCAAAACAAATAAGCAAACGAAAAAATTATATTTCGATGACATTTCCCCCAAATCCTTGAGAGTGAAGGAATATTTTTGTCACAATCAAAAAGCCAAACCCGACTTAACTCTTCAATTACGAAAACTTAACAGTTGGGTGAAGTTCGCAAACAAGCGGACTTCTATATTTAAGCATTTAACCAGTCACATGTAAACTATTACTTGTTGCCAGGGTTAGTAATCTGCCCAAAGATGGCATTTACAAATACATTTTTTTACTACTGCACCGAAAGAAAAGGCTAATTGGTGAATGCAGCAGCAACCGACTAGTGTCATTCGTGAACGAAACGGCTCTATGAGATGGCTCTTGGAAGTGAATGAAGGGAGCCGGCTACCTACCAATCAATAGCTTGTTTTGAAAAAATCATTTTTCCTGTTGTTGACTTTATATCTGTTGAGCATACAAAAACCTTAAATATTTTGGTAATTTATTGTTTTTGGTAAATTTATTTTTCCAGTGTTAAAGTGTTTGTATAAAAATTCCAGGTTTATTCTTTTTTGTTCTTTTAGCTTTCCTTTTTCCTTTTGTTATTGAATTTTTCCTTTTCTTTTTTCCTTTTCATTTATTAAACTCACGTTTAAATTGTTACTGCTTATTTTTTTATTATATTGTTTACTGTTTATATTTGCTGCATCTCAAATGTGGAATAAACCTGTTGCTGGTGAGGCACAACTACCTGTTTGTTTCAAATGACTCAAATACTGCTCAAAAATGTTCAAATTCTTTCACATACGACACAATGTTTTTTTAAAGTAACGGAGATAGGTATTTTCCCTGGTAACTAGTTACTTTTACTTTATGGTAATTTAGCTAGCAACTTAGCTATTTTTGGAAGAAGTAGTGAGTAACTGTATCTAATTACTTTTTTAGTTGTAAGTAACGTTCCCAACACGCTTAGGCATTCTGCACAAAAACTTGGCCCACAAAACTTGTGACCTTTTTGACTAATCAACATATAAAACAGAATGGCGGCTGGTTGCTAAGGTGCTGGTGTTCCTCCTATGACATCACAGCTCAGGATGACAAAGTCAAGACATGCTGTCTTCAAGATGAAATAATCGGGATACACTGATGATATATACACAAACGCATGCATTATTTCCTCCCATTTTGCATGTTGAAGACTTTGGGATTACTTTAAAGTCGGATCTCAGCTCCTTCCTACGTTTCTCCTTCAAACGTCGCCTTCTCATAATAAACGTTCCGCGCCAGCCGGCGAGGTGGCGAAGAGAAATCCTGCCAACTCCCCCTCACTCGCCCATTTTCCGAGGCTTCGTCGACAGCCTTTAATGAAGCCTCACTTGCCGGACGCGGCTTGCGTATCGACTAGACCCCCCCTTCCTCCTCCTCCTCAGGGATGTCAGGGTAAAAAACAACCTCAAGCTTAGAAACTAGCATGACATCGGGAAGCCTTTTTCCAGTCTCGGTATTTTACCAGTTAAGATCATCCGCGTCACTTAGGCGAATGCTTATTTTAGCTCGTTTTCCTCCGTTAAAAAAAGTGTATTTGTGAATTAAGGTCTCGGGACCGTTTTTTGATGAGGCAAATCAATGAGTTACGGGTTAGCCTTAAAAAGGACATAATATGGAAATGTGTATTTTAATTGCTTGGCCACTAACAGTTGGCTCTCCGAGGTGCCAGCTCATCCATTAAAGTCTAATGTTAGCGATTCCTACAGTCCGTACTGAAATGACAATAACCACTCGTTTTGTGGATTTTTACAAATAATTTGAATATTATTCGTCCGTGTAAAGGACCATATTTGTCCTTGTGTTTGCTTTGTTTAAGTAAAACTATCTAAATTTGTTTTGTTAAAATGTCTTAAGAAAAAACAGTTTAAATGATTAAATTGTACTCCTATTTTATGCGTGCTTACAGTAATTGCTTTGTGAAGTTGCGAGTATGGACTTGGGTATGGGTTTTGAATTAATTTTGTCCTTGAGTGACACCGTAGCTCTGGAAGAAGGAGACAGGTGCTAGGGTGAACCTGATTCTGCTGCAAGTAAAATAGAGAACACCTTAAGCATCAGTCGAGACTCTCTTTGGGATCCAAGGGCTGCTACAGTCAGTATTACCACCACTTTTTGTCCTTAGCGCACGCTAGAAGTTGTTTGCACCCAGTTTCTTCTCAAAAAGGATTCTGAGTGCCAACATCATGACTCCAATTCAGCACTAGTATGCAACCAACAGGCTGCGGACCGAAACCAGGCTTCCCTTAATTTTGGATTATACCAAATGTATCAGTGAATACACACGTATTTTTTCACTGGACGCTAAAAGTTTGGATCCGTGTTTACCAAGATTTTACGATAGTATATCACGTGAATCGAGAAATCTATGATCAGTCAAATGAAATGAAATGATCTGCATTTCTATAGCGCTTTTCAAGTCAATGACTTCCCAAAGCGCTTTACAGTGTGCTTCACATTTCCCAATAGCGGCCTTGTATTGCAGCCATGTAAGACGCTAACCTGGTTATTGGGGGTATTAGGGGTTCAGTGTCTTACCCAAGAACACTTCAACATGTAACACGGACAAGCCGGGATTCAAACTCGGATCCCTTGATCCCAAGACGAGCGCTCTACCTCCTGAGCTACTGCCGCCCAACAATTGTCACTGAATTTGTTTGCTCAGCAACAGAAGCAACGGGTATCAAACCCAAAGCAGTGAGAGCAAAAAAACTTTTGTTTTTTGAATACTAGGAAAAAATACATAAACTATCATACCTGGGGTAATTTTTATAAAAACGTCATAGGTCGATAAATTTGTATTTCTTTTACATAACGGAATCTCTACCTACAAGTTGCCACCACGTTTGTCTGGCATCTTGCTGCCAGCTGTGCTCTTGGCACTGGTTTTTGTTCGTACACTGTTATCTAATGGTCAAATATTACACTCTGAAATATTAAATATTACACTCTCTGTTATTTCCTTTTATTTCCTCAGTATTATTTCGCCGATGCAAAGGCCTGCGATCCACTGAAAAAGGCTGCGCCAGCCACTTTTGGGTCCTGACCCACCACTTGAGAACCATCGCACTTAAGAATCGTTCTGCTAAGCGATGAAATGAAAAGGCAACATATGCCGGACGGGTGTCGTCCAAGATGATGATAAACGGCATTTCCATGAACGTCCATTTGTGTAATGAAGGAATAAGTGGCCGTCAGTCTGCCAGTTGGGTGACTCGGCGGCGTTATGATATCATTAAAGTGGATTTCGTATCGTCGAAACGAGCTTTCGTGAATATTCAAAAGGGGATTTTTTTTGTTGCTTCGGCGCCTGCAGGGCGGAACCCATGTGTCTTTTATTGGAGTAAACACGTCACTGGGAATGAGGACAGAATCCAGTCAAATAGATGTACGGCACCTATATCATGGTCAAGGCCCGGAAGTTTTCTACAGTCTTTGGGATAATCTTAAGGCATTATCAAAATCAGACCGCAGATCTTATAGACGCATAAATACTACATTACACAGGCACACTGTGAAAAATATACACCGTGTTTTATCTAAAAAATAAGTTAAAGATTGGGTGCGCTTAAACACAATTATCGTATTTGTGCAATGATTGATGTGTCAAAAATATGGCCGACCGCGATGGCAAAGCCAATGGATGCAACAGGAAGCGAACCCGGGTTGCAGAGGCGAGAGTGCCTGATCACAAGGGGATTATTTGTTCAGTTTTTAGAAGGTTCGAATAGCTTTGCAAGTTGCATTCACGGGAATTATGAACTCCATGGCGGATGGTGAAAGCACCTGAGTGGACGGCAGTTAAATATAGTATTTGAATAGGCAGTTGAGTTGAAACAAATATCAATAACCACGGCAGATGAATATAACCCTGACTTTTTACGATGGGGATACCTTTCTGTGTGGTGGGCTGCGCAAAACCAGCAAGGTTCTAAGCCCAATTTGGCATTCTATCGTATTCCTTCAGATTAAGAAAGAAGACGGCGATGGATATCTGAAAAAGGTCGAAAGGACTGGATGCCAGGATTTGCAGCAATACAAGGTCCAATTTTATGTATTTCCAAGCAATTTTATATCAAGAAGTTACAAGTCACGTCAAAGACACTCAATGTAGCTATAAATAAGTTAGCTTGTGCAATTGTAGCTGAGTGTGTCTGCTGTCTGCTGTGTAAAACACATTGGCTGATTCAAAATTACAAACTATTTGATCAGCTTTTGGTTACAATAGATTTAGGGTACCCTGGATAAAACATATTAGCATACACAGCAAACGTTAGTGTCTTACCTTTACCATAATGAGGTACCCCCATGTCAGCGCAGCAACACGTATTGGTAACCCAAACAGCTACGAAGAACTGGTTAGCACCCAGATTTTTAAAAGCTTTTAGATCAGCACCGGTGTATGGGGATACTCCATTAAGGTACAGATCATTTGGACTGAAGTCAGGCAGACTGGACCATTTGGTTAGATGTGTGAATAAGTCAGAAGGAAGAATAAATGGGTCAGTAGCCACCCCTGCTGTCTTTAAATGGCTCTCTCTGTGGAAACCACCCACAAAAGTGAGATTCTGAAACAAAAACGATTCCATTGGAAGGCTTGGGACATATGAGTTGATTCCTGTGAAATGATTTTGATGGTATTGGTGGAAAACTCGTTTGTGTGCTTGCCACAAAACTGAAAACCAGCTCCGTAAAGTGAACAGCCTGTTGAAAAAGAGCTCAATCGCAGAAACTATTGTTAAAAAGAAGTACTTCTAAAATGTTCCTTTCCTGACCAACCACTCTGAAACGTTTGTCCACACATCCAAACTAAGGAACAGGCTACTCTCAATGTTGATATGTCTCTATCCTTTTGCTGTATAACAAAGTAAGACGTCCTCTCATCAAGAGATAGGAGCGTTCATTTTCTCTGGAGATTGGAACATCTGCCAAAATTAATTTCATGATCGCTCATACTGTCACCGCTGCCAAACTAGCTCAAGCCTCGGAGAAAGAAAGAAAAGAGCAGTCGAGGTAAAGGAAGGGCAGCAGCAGTGTTTTTTTTATAATACCGTTTTTTTCAACACTATAAGCCGCGACGGATTATAAGGCGCGTCCTCAAAAATTTGTCTTTGTATAATGCACATTGATTTAAAACTACAGTAAGAGCTAGGGTTGCATTAAAAACAAATAGGTAAAATATTATTGCAGTGATTGAGTGGTTAAAATATATTACTGATCATGATTAAAAATTTTGGATTCAGCAGGAATCAAGACATTGCAGTCCCGGCGAATGTTGGATTTGATCTACTCTATCATGAGGAATACAGACAATGTACAAACGGCATTATGTTAAATGTTGTCATCACACTACAGACGCTGCCCTACTTACGAACGAGATTCCGGACGATTATTCGTAAGTTAAATTTGTTGGTAAGTTGTGTCAGTGAAATATTTGGTATGTTTAAGGCTCGTATAAGTAACCTGTAATGTTTTGTACTTAAAAATAAAGATAAATAGTTAAGTTTAACTTACTTTTGGAAGATAAGCTGCAAGAGGTCCTCCTCTGTGATAAAAAGTGCCCGAAAAAAGCGTTCCGACCATTTTCTCAACCGCATCAAGCTTTCTTATTCCACTTTCATTTCAAATGAAACGGCTCGCCTTTTCTTTACACTTTACGCCAACCATATTGAATGGAGGCACGAGATATGAAACAATAAAAATGTCAAAGATCGCGCGCTGGAGATACAGTATAGAATGTTTACACACGAACTAGGAAGATGAAGCGGATTTCTTCTTTGAGTGGATGCCGGATGACCTTTCACAGCGCCACGCCTCTACTCGGAAAAAGGTGCACAGTACAAAATGTAACTTACAGTAATGTCGGTACATTTTTCGACATCCCGAAAAAAATGTTCGTATCAACCGTTTCCCGCAAGTCGAATGGTCGAAAGTAGGAGAGCGCCTGTATTTTTAGTCATGGTACCATGTTGTTGATGTTGTTATTCGGCCAGGCTGCAAGAATATTGTCATTAAACTAGTTTGTAGTACAGAAGAATCTGGGGACCACTGAAATACAGAACTCGCCAACTCGCACAGTCTTTACACCCAAGATTCTGAATTGAATGAAGAGAGGGGCATCGTGGGAAGAAATTCGGTCGTCCCGAAAGATGTAAATAAACGCATGACTGCTCGTTTTCAACAATTATAACTTACAAAGCTTGGTTTGAGTTACGAAAAGGTAAAACAAAATTTTTATAATTTTTTTTCTGGCAATGACTAAAAAATATTGTGACAATGATAAAAGACTTATTATTTCCTTACATCATCTATGTGTTTAGTGGCATGGTGGATAAGATTATGCGCTTCTGCTATGCAGGTTCAATACCCACTACCACTACGATTGTTATGCGATTATGGTAAATATCAATTGATCAATAAATGCACAAATACAATGTAAACCAGTGGGTCATTTTTAAATTTATTCTGTACATAAAGCATATTGGATCATAAGGTGCACGTTCAGAATTCTGGTAATGGTTATGGAGGTTTTGAGTACGCTTTGTCATCCATAAAATGGTGTATTTTCTGTTTTGGGCTTTTCAGATGAGTGCGAATGTCACCAGAGAGAAGGACAAGGGCCAGCGAAAGGGGGTGAAGGGGGGGGATCGGTGTGCCACGCTGACACCTGGTGCCCCAGATGACGGCGCCAAGGCCAGATGGAACGTATTACGTGTGCACGCAAACGCGCCCACGCATAAAAACGTCCTGTACACAATCCCCATCACGCTGCCAAGGAAGCCCACCGCTTTTTTTAATTCTTCAAGATATTAGCGTGCTGGAAATGAGGGCAGCCTGTTTTTCAGCCACTCTGTGAATAATTGAGGAGATGTCACAGTTCTGACCTCAAGATGACGTCACCCTAAGTTCTGCTTTGGATTGGTGATGCACGAATGCCGGTGATAAGATCATTCTGTTTTTGATATTTGAGATTTCACTTCTGTATTTTGACTGTATTTTTTTTAGGGGGATTTCCCCCTGATTTTTAGTGAGAAGATGACCAAACCCCGCAATTCAAACCCCTAATGCCGAACTCTAAGCAGGAAGGCTATTGGTACCAATGTTGCAATTCTGACTTTGCTGGGGCTTGAACCTGTGACCCCACAGTACCAGGGCAGGCACTCAACACTGAGACCACAGAGCCAGTTTATTTTGACTATTATTGCGCTCTGCTGTTCTTTTCACATCATTGGCGCTATCAGCCATTCTTGTATCTGTTCTATGATTTCCACACTCTTTAGGGCTGATCTTGTTTTTGTAACCTTAGATATTTATTAAAAAGAGGAAGCTCATGGGCGGGCATCTAAAGTGGGGAGTGGAATGCTCTTATCTGAAGGCTTCTCTCCCTGGTTCCTTGCAAATTCAAAATCCATTGATGTCTTCTCTCCTTAGTTTGAGTGTCTACTAAAGTTTAAACTTGACAGCCCTTGTCACTAAAATACGTCAAAAAATGAAAATCCCTTCAAACGATATATTTTTACATTCATTCTGAAATCTTTGGAGTTTTAGATCACATTTTGTGTAGCAAAGTTTATAAAGAATAATTGAGAACAGTGAAATGTTTTCATATGCGCTTTTCTTCAAGAAAACCAGTTTTGGCCCAGCGATCTGTTTGTTGGACCCCAAGTAAATGGAGTTTGAGACCCTTGCTCCAAACAAAATGACCAATACTGTTTTGTGGAATGACCCAATTTACAAAATTTGAAAATATATATTTTTTCAGGAATATCTTGTGCAAAAAAAAAACCTGAAACATTACACCAAATTTATGTGGCGGTTGTTTCTACAAAACCACACAGAACGCTAGGACAAATCAACCTGAGAATACGGTTGGTCTGTTTTTGAGACAATCTTGGGCTATTTTAACACATTTATGTGCGTGCCAAATACCTTTGAATACGTCAAAAAGTTGAAGATCTTGAAGCTCAGCACCTTAAAACAATAATTTTTTTAGAAGACTTTCTACCTTCGTCTGACATTTTTCTACACCCGAGAACTATTCCGTCTGCCGTTTTCTCAAACAAAAATTTTGTTCCGTGGAGTCGAGCGAGGACGCGACCTTTCTTACCTCCAAAGCAGCAGAGGGCTTCTTCTTGAGTTCCTCACATTTGCGAAACTTGCAGATCTGATGTCCCGTCTTACGATTGCGGCAACTGCTGCACTGTTCGCAGTTAATCCGCCGCCGGCAGGGCTGGCACATGCCGCAACGCTTGCGTTTCTTCTTCCCCGAGTGGATTGCGGACGCCAGTTCGTTGTGCGCCGGGTACTCGCCCAAACCGGCCATGTGCAGGGCGCTGTCGGCCAGGAAAACACCGGCCGGCGTCATGATGAACAGACCAGGGTTGAAGGGGAAGCCGGCCCCCAGTCCGTACGGGAAGTCCGTGGCGGCCCCGGCAGCGTCCGTGACCGAAGCTACCTCCGGGTCGCCCCCGTCCCCGACGCTCGCCGCCACCCCGGGCAAGAGCATGTGCTCCATCCCGGCCCGCTTCAACAAGGCGGCGGCCTGGGCAAAATGCAGCAGGCCGTTCTGTCCCTCCAGAACCTGCTCCAGGGTCCTGTCCAACTTGGCCGAGACGGCGGGCTGGGGTTGAGCCGGGGTCGGCGGCGGGGGCTTGGCCGCCTTGGCCTGCCCCCCATCTTTGAGTCCGGTGCCGGAGGAAACGGCCGTGTACTGCGAAAGCGTGCGCGAGTTTTTCAGGCTCCGGTTCAACGGCGCGCTGATGATGCCGCTGCGGTTCCGGCGCTCGGCGGACGGAGTCTCTGGTCGGCAGCTGCCCCGGTCCGGGTCCTCCGTCCGGGACGGCCTGACGGACATGGTCCCGGCGGATGAAGGGGGGACGAGCTTCTCGGGGTCCGGTCCGTGCCCACCCACCACGGGACGCCTTCTCCCAGCGCGCCGGCTAAGCCCTCATCCGCCTTCTTGCGTCGACCATCTGGAACCTGAACACAGGGACAGAAGAACGCTTGTTAATCTCGATTGTTAAACCAGCACCACATTAACACGTCGCTAGCGACTGACATTTTCAACGCTTTGGTTTTTGAGGTCTTTTTATCCTTTTTGAAGTCTGAATAGTTGCCGTATTATTCGTGTAGAAGCATAATTGCCCGGCGTTGCCAGACCCTCTACTAGTTGTTGGGGCTTGGGTTTGTTGAAACGTGTACACGAGAAACATTTGCATCAATCAAGGTGTTAGTTCCGATAGAATATTGGATTCAACTGCTTGGAGTGGTCGTGTTCAGGAGCTGCAATACCCAATTCAGCCGCCAGTGAGTGGTAGAGACCCCGATAAAGCAGACCACACGAAAGTAGATGTTTATCCATTTTCTTGGCATTTATTAGGGGTACATACCTAGCTAATGACAATTGTGAAGGCCTAAATCAATAGGAATTAAAAATATGACTGGATGGCTTGACTTGCTGTTAGCACAGTAATATGTTAGATATTTTTCTTATTCATAATGTTCTGAATATCATGTGAAAATTCAGCAATTAGCTTACTGTTAGCTTGCTAATGCTATCGCTAACTCTATGGGTGGGCTTAGGTGTAGGCCAGATCAGAATCCTCGCTCTCGCTATCGCGGAGGAGGAAGGCACCTAACTCTTTCAAAAGTAAGTTTAACTTAACTTTATTTATCTTTAACGAGCATATTATTTTTTTTAATTTTTATTTTTTAGTACAAAACAATGTAGGTTACTTATACAAGCCTTAAACATACATATACAAACCTTCAACATACAAAATATAGCACTGAAGCAACTTACAAACAATCATTCGGAACGTAACTCATTCGTGAGTCGGGTAGTCTGTACTCAATATTGAATATCGATAATAACGAGGCATGAAAATGGATCAGGGTTTGAAAATACGAGAAAGGTGAAGAGGAAATACCGTATTCATTTGTGTATAACGTGCACATTTTTTTATTAAGAATCGGGATAAAATTTTGTCCGACTTCTCCTCGGCTCAAACTAAGCATTGAACGTGACAAACATTGAATACAAGCGGCCATGATTCAAATGATTTATTGACAACTATGAACCCAATACCAACACAAAATTGACAATGGATTTATTTCATGTCCTTCAAAGTCCGATTCATCATCAGATACACAAAAGAGTCGTTCCCCTCGTCGTGCTTTTTTTGTGTTTGTATCTCTCAGGACGACTTTCTGTTTTTTTTTCCACTTTTGAACATTTGTCTCTGGTAGCGTGAATAAAAATGGTGGGACAATGAGATCAAATCGAATGTGCGATAGACACAGATGAACACAGTACTCCTGCCCGTGCAAACTACACAGATTCATTCAAACGCACCACCTAAAAAGCCCGATTGACTCTGGGAAATCTCACAGTAGCCCCCTATTCACCTCAAAATATTGTCTCATCTCATCTGTAGAAAGTGATGGATTTTCATGCCCGAATAATCAAAGTTTTTGCAGCGTTCCTATCCTCTAAACGGGATTAGCCGGCAGTTTGCAGGGCAGGCTACGCAACAGCGCCTTTGAGATTCCTGCGGCCGCCGGTCTGCCAGAAGACAAAGTAGGACGCTCGCAGCCTGACCTGTCCGCACTCACAAACAAGCGCGCCGCCTCCCACAGAAAAGCCGAGGAAATGGCCGGGCTATTCCTTATAAGGGAAACAAAAGGAGAAGGAGGGCGAGCGGATGAGGAGGGGGTTCGTCTGTGCAGCGTGTGGAAATTGGAAGGCCAGAATTAGTGGGAGGTAAAGCTTCAAAGGCGAGAGCGCAGCCCCCACATTCTCGCCGGCTCAGGGGGACGTGGCGCCAGCGCTTGCGGCCCCTCGCCTTTCGCTTTCTCCCAGCGCGACCGAGAACGAATTCCCGACAGCGTCCCGCACTAATCGCACCAGAGAAAACACAAATTGAGCCGCCGTTTCCCAAGACTTTGCCTTCATTGAAGGCAAAGAAGTGCTTGGTGAATTTCCCACACTGTCGAGGTGGTAGTCGACCGGAGTTCTTGATAAACCGAGGCCCGGTGTTCTGCAAAAACGTCCTACCCTCTTGAGACGTCCTACCGTAGGCTAGCAGCAAATGTGTTTTCTTGGTAATCAAGTTGGTGTGGAAGTCCAGGGTTCAATCCCAGCTGCTGAGCCTCCCCCGTACGGAGTTTGCATGTTCTCCCTGAGCCTGCGTGGGTTTCCTGCCTCCCACATTCCAAAAACATGCATGTCAGGTTAATTGGCCGGTCCATATTGTCCCTAGGTATGAATGAGAGAGTGAGTTGTCTTTCCCCATGCCCTGCAACTGGCTGGTGACCAGTTCAAGGTTTCCTATGCCCACTCCCAGAAGATAGTTGGGATGGGCTCCAGCACCCCCACGACTTTACTGAGGATAAGCGGTGCAAATAATGGATGGATGGACGTAATCAAGTAAAGCCAGCAACAAAACAAGGGTTGGCAAGCATACATACGCTGCGTGATTACCGTGGTCAATAAACACCATGCGAGAAATCTACTGGAGAAAATAAAACAAGGCTTAAAAGCTACGTCAGAAAACAGTATTTTGAAGCAGTAAAATACTTCAAGACCGGTGGAAACATTTATTGGAGATGGATGGGGGCCACCAGGCTGTACTTGCCCAAGAAAGACCACAGGAAATGGTCCCCCAAGACCCTAGTGGTTAAGGGATCCAACCAACCAACCAACCAACAACATAGTCAAATAAGAATGAATACAAACGAAAATCATAAGTGGTAGAATGACTCCAGGGATAGGAAATAATTTCACTACACCGACACAACATCTGACTCCGGTCCAGCCACTGCTTGGAAATAGATCAGAGAATGAGCATGACATAGTTCTTTTCTAAGGCTGGAACGATTAGTCGACGATGTCAAAATTTTGTCGATAAAGGATCCATTGACGACCATTGTCGACAGACACGTTCTTCCATCAGAGTGAGGCATCTCTACATGGATATCATCTCTGCTGAGAGTCGTGCATGCGCAATAGCATCTCTGTCTGGAGCGGTAACAAAAACATACAGAAATGGCAGCGTAAACATCAACTACGCATACGAAAAACCTCTAAAGTTTTAGAGCATTTTAGCCTGGATAAAGAAGACCATGCGTATCATGGCGGTAGCTCGGTGACACATGAACATTTAAAGAGCACGTAGGACAGTTGAACAAAATGGAGTCTGAATCGCCTTATCAGGATTCAGGTTATGTTCACAAGAGGATTTCTTCTTCTTATGTGGCAGAAAATAATTGAGAAGCTCTGGTTTTCAGGGGAATTTTGTTTTTACTTTATTCTAATTAATTATTTATTGTCATGTCCCTAAAAAATGGACAACGGTTTATATATATGTCTACTTACTGACACATATGCCAAAAAGATTTTGGATAGTGCATGCTTATTTAACTTTTGTACCAATCTGCAGCATGTTCAAGAATGCAATTTTCATTGTACCCATTTTTCTTGTGTTTATTATCATTTGCCACATAATGAAATAAACTTCATTTTAGAAAAAAATAACTAAAACTGGTTATTATATATATAATTTGAACAGTCGGTGACTAGTCGACTGTCAAAATAGTATTTAGTTGCAGCCATATTTTTTTTATGAGTATCGGTACATCAGGCTCGGAGATAATATGACAGGCTGCTAATTTTTTACTATATCTTCAAGTTTTAGTGGATGTAAAGCCAAAGCAGATTCAATTATATTATATTATATTATATTATATTATATGATATTATATATATATGGTAGGGTCACCCATGGCAAACAGGTCCTAGGTGAGTGGCCAGACAAAACGCAGATCAGAAGACCCCTAATGATGAGAGAAAACTTTGGTCCTCGATTTCCCTCGCCCGGACGCGGGTTACCGGGGCCCCCTTCTGGAGCCAGGCCTGGAGGTGGGGTCCGCTGGCGAGCGCCTGGTGGCCGGACCCTTACCCACGGGGGCCGGCCGGGCACAGCCCGAAGGGACGACGTGGGACCCTCTTCCCATGGGCTCACCACCTGTAGGAGGGGCCAAAGGGGTCGGGTGCGCAGAGAGCTGGGTAGCAGCCAAGGGAGGGGTCCTTGGCGCGACGATCCCCGGCTACAGAAACTGGCTTTTGGGACATGGAACGTTACCTCTCTGGCAGGGAAGGAGCCCGAGTTGGTGCGTGAGGTTGAGAAATTCCGACTAGATATAGTCGGACTCACCTCTACGCACGGCTTGGGCTCTGGTACCAGTCCTCTCGAGAGGGGTTGGACTCTCTTCCACTCTGGAGTTGCCCGTGGTGAGAGGCGCAGAGCCGGTGTGGGCATATTAATTGCTCCACGGCTCGGCGCCTGTACGTTGGGGTTCACCCCGGTAGACGAGAGGGTAGCCTCCCTCCGCCTTCGGGTGGGGGGACGGGTCCTGACTGTTATTTGTGCTTATGCACCAAATAGCAGTTCGGAGTACCCACCCTTCTTGGGGTCCTTAGAGGGTGTGCTTGAGAGCGCTCCCCCTGGGGACTCCCTCGTACTGCTGGGAGACTTCAACGCTCACGTGGGCAATGACAGTGAGACCTGGAGGGGCGTGATTGGGAAGAACGGCCCCCCTGACCTGAACCCGAGTGGTGTTTCGTTATTGGACTTCTGTGCTCGTCATGGTCTGTCCATAATGAACACCATTTTCAGACATAAGGGTGTCCATATGTGCACTTGGCACCAGGACACCCTAGGCCGTAGTTCGATGATCGACTTTGTCATCGTTTCGTCGGACCTGCGGCCGCATGTTCTGGACACTCGGGTGAAGAGAGGGGCGGAGCTGTCAACTGATCACCACCTGGTGGTGAGTTGGCTTCGATGGTGGGGGAAGATGCCGGCCCGACCCGGCAGACCCAAGCGTGTTGTGAGGGTCTGTTGGGAACGGCTGGCAGAATCTCCTGTCAGAAGAAGTTTCAATTCACACCTCCGGCAGAACTTCGCCCATGTCCCGAGGGAGGCGGGGGACATTGAGTCCGAGTGGACCATGTTCCGCGCCTCCATTGTCGAGGCGGCTGATCGGAGCTGTGGTCGCAAGGTAGTCGGTGCCTGCCGCGGTGGCAACCCTCAGACCCGTTGGTGGTCACCGGCGGTGAGGGATGCCGTCAAGCTGAAGAAGGAGTCTTATCGGGCCTTCCTGGCCTGTGGGACTCTGGAAGCAGCTGGCAGGTATCGGCTGGCCAAGCGAAATGCGGCTTTGGCGGTTGCCGAGGCAAAAACTCGGGCATGGGAGGAGTTTGGCGAGGCCATGGAAGCCGACTTCCGAACGGCTTCGAGGAAATTCTGGTCCACCATCCGACGTCTTAGGGGGAGGAAGCGGTGTGCCATCGACACTGTGTATAGTGCCGATGGGGCGCTGCTGACCTCGACCCGGGACGTTGTGAATCGGTGGGCGGAGTACTTCGAAGACCTCCTCAATTCCACCGGCACGTCTTCCTCTGGGGAAGCAGAGCCTGAGGACTCTGGGTTGGGCTCTCGTATCACTGGGGTTGAAGTCACCGAGGTTGTCAAAAAACTCCTCGGTGGCAGGGCCCCGGGGGTCGATGAGATCCGCCCAGACTTCATTAAGGTTCTGGATGTTGTGGGCGTGTCATGGTTGACGCGCCTCTGCAACATCGCGTGGACATCGGGGACAGTGCCTCTGGACTGGCAGACTGGGGTGGTGGTTCCCGTCTTTAAGAAGGGGGACCGGAGAGTGTGTTCCAACTACAGGGGAATCACACTTCTCAGCCTCCCTGGTAAGGTCTATTCAGGGGTACTGGAGAGGAGGGTCCGCCAGGAAGTCGAATCTCGGATTCAGGAGGAACAGTGTGGTTTTCGTCCTGGCCGTGGAACACTGGACCAGCTCTATACACTCTTCAGGGTCTTTGAGGGTGCATGGGAGTTTGCCTGTCCGGTCTACATGTGTTTTGTGGACTTGGAGAAGGCATTCGACCGTGTTCCTCGGGAGGCCCTGTGGGGGGTGCTTCGGGAGTATGGGGTACCGCACAGTCTTATCCGGGCTGTGCGGTCCCTGTATGCCCGGTGCCAGAGTCTGGTCCGCATTGCCGGCAATAAGTCGGATTCGTTCCCGGTGAGGGTTGGGCTCCGCCAGGGCTGCCCTTTGTCACCGATTCTGTTCATAACTTTTATGGACAGAATTTCTAGGCGCAGCCTTGGCGGGGATGGAGTCCGGTTTGGGGGCCTCAGCATTGCGTCACTGCTATTTGCAGATGACGTGGTGCTGTTGGCTTCCTCAGCCCGTGATCTTCAGCTCTCGCTGGAGCGATTCGCAACCGAGTGTGAAGCGGCCGGGATGGGGATCAGCACCTCCAAGTCCGAGGCCATGGTTCTCAGTCGGAAAAGGGTGGTATGCTCCCTCCGTGTCGGGGAGGAGGTCTTGCCCCAAGTGGAGGAGTTCAAGTATCTTGGGGTCTTGTTCACGAGTGAGGGTAGGATGGAACGGGAGATCGACAGACGGGTCGGTGCAGTGTCTGCCGTCATTCGGACCCTGTACCGGTCTGTCGTGGTGAAGAGGGAGCTGAGCCGAAAGGCAAAGCTGTCGATCTACCGGTCGATCTACGTTCCTACCCTCACCTATGGTCATGAACTTTGGGTCATGACCGAAAGAACTCGATCCCGGATACAAGCGGCCGAAATGAGTTTCCTCCGCAGGGTGGCTGGGTTCTCCCTTAGAGATAGGGTGAGAAGCTCAGTCATCCGGGAGGGACTCGGAGTAGAGCCACTGCTCCTCCGCGTTGAGAGGAGCCAGTTGAGGTGGCTCGGGCATCTAATAAGGATGCCTCCTGGACGCCTCCCTCGGGAGGTGTTCCGGGCATGTCCCACCGGCAGGAGGCCCCGGGGGCGGCCCAGGACACGCTGGAGAGACTATGTCTCTCGGCTGGCTTGGGAACGCCTCGGGGTCCCGTTGGATGAGCTGGAGGAAGTGGCTGGGGATAGGGACGTCTGGGCTTCCCTTTTAACGCTGCTGCCCCCGCGACCCGACCTCGGATAAGCGGAAGACAATGGATGGATGGATGGATATTATATAATATTATATTATATTATATTATATTATATTATATTATATTATATTATATTATATTATATTATCTCTCATTTCATCTCATTAGCTGCACCGCTTATCATCAGTAGGGTCGCGGGGATGCTGGAGCCCATCCCAGCAATCATCGGGCAGTGGGCAGGGGACACCCTGGACTGGTTGCCAGCCAATCGCAGGGCACACGGGGACAGACAACTTACTCACTCAGTCACACCTAGGGACAATTTGGACCGGCCAATTCACCTGAAATGCATGTTTTTGGAATGTGGGAGGTAACCGGAGTGCCCGGAGGAAACCCACGCAAGCACGGGGAGAACATACAAACTCCGCACAGGATGTCTGGAAGTGGATTAAGCTCATTAAACAATGTATGTTCATTGTTGAGACAGTTTATGACGAAAACCCACACAACAAACTGTAAACACCCGAATAGGCCAGCCAAGCACCCAGAGCAAATGATTGCGTGAGCTGTAGGAGTGGGATGGATCTCTGCACTAATAGCGCACTCCCCTTTATTTTTCACCTAGCGCCCTCTGCGCCAGGTATAGCTTTTTTTAAAACAATTGTGCTGAACTTTGGAGTTGAGTTAGGGGTCGCTAGAGCTAGGGTCTGAGTGAGGGTGGGCCGATAAAAAGCACTGATAAATACATTCTCCTGTTCTTAAATGGCTTTTAAAATAATTCCATACAAAATAAGTTATAATATTTAAAACTTTAAAAATCAATTCACAAATCAATCAGTAATAAATGAATCCATAATCCATCAAGCTGCACTTAAAGAGACAGTGTGTATCATTTAGTGCCTCCTATTTGTCCAAAGCATTTACTCATTAAAAAATAACACCTTTGTCTCTTAAAGGTTGAAGAGAAACTAGTTACAATATCTTCAAATAAGTAACAAAATTGACAATTTAAAAATTGCCTTGTTAAAATGATCATCCATCATGTTTTCTGGTCCAGAAGGATCCGTCATAGGTTACACTGCCAACTAGTGGCCTGGTGCGCGTACTACAACATTCACCTCATCAATTAAAATTGTGACCTCGTATGAAAAATGTATTTGAGTGGGTTTTTTATTAATTGCAGACGACAGTGACGAGCCGTCAAGGCCTGCAAGGCTTTCTCTGCTGGCCTTAATAATATCTGAATTCTGTGATTGTTTACAAGTTGTTCATGAATACATATGAAATAATTCCAAATTGTCTGCTAACTTCCGTTTTGTTCCTTTTAATCTGGTTGTGCTTTCTTATTTAACATTTAACTAATCACATTTCAGCCATTACGTGTTGTTCGGTTCAGAAATCTACCCGGAGACCCTCATAATCCTTTCTGCCCTGAGACATAAAATAAGTGTTGGGTTAGCCAATCAGATGTCATGTGTGCAGGCCAGGGCCTTCTAGCAGGCGTAAGGAAAAAATTAACAGTTTCACAACGAAAAGGTGAAGAAAAATATCCCCGTGTCCACTGCTTCTGTTAAAAGGTAGAAAATAACTTTTTGATGGAATTTAGACCCACGCATAATCTGTACGACAGACTAATTGAAATCTTCTTGATGAAAGAAAGGTGGATTGATTTTTTTTGCTGAGTAAATAGTGTTTATATTCCTAAATAATATTGTACTTTCCGAGTTATTATCAATGTTTTTTAATACACGTGTCACAGCTTTAGCTGCAGTAAATGTTTTATAGCCATAAAATATTAATCGAAGGTTGGACTGATTCCAAAGTAGCACCACTGAAGGCCTAGGTGTAAAATGCACAGCCCGCCACTAGCAGATGACTGCAATTGTTATAACGTTGAGCATGTTCGGACGCACTTCTTTGCTAATTCTGCATGAAAACCTCCGACCGAGCACGGTAACTCCGCCTACCAGCCTGGGAGACTCCATTATCCCTTAGCCGAGGACAGACGCGTCCGTTTTTTGTGTGCCAACACATTTTAGTTGCCGTGCAACCGCCGACGGCTCCCGGAACTTCCTGCTGGGCCGAGAAATTCTTTGCTCCGGTCGATTCAAAAAGCAAGGCCGCCATCTTGGAGTGTCCCAGAAGAGTGATATATATAAATCCATTTTGATTAGTTTCACAGGGTCAGACTTAGCTTGTTACATCTAGGTTATTACTATGTTGTTACTATGTTATTGCCAGGTTGTGAGATTCAAGTTTCAAGTGTTTATTGTCATATGAACAGTAAAGAACCACGTTTCCCTGCTCAATGAAATTCTACGAATATTAGAAGATAAAAATACAAGATTAACTCAAGATGAGTTCAGGCAATAAAGATAAAAAAATAAAGATAAAACACATAGTTCCAGGAAAATCACAATAACCACTCACGGGTTTCAGAACCTGTCCGCGGCCTACTCCCATGTTGTGGAGGGATACCCGGTACCCACGGGCACTACATTGGAGACCCCTGCACTGGAAACACTTGTGATAAAATTAAGAGCAACCCAATAGTTGTTCCAGGTTGTTTTGTTTAAGCCAATCAATTTTTTCTCATTTGCATTTAACTGCACAAGTTGTATATTATTGTCTATTTGTTTATAAAGGGACCAATTGTTTTTGAAACACAAAAAAACATAAGAATTATTATATTGATTCAAGAATAAAAACTTTAAGATTAATAGCAAGTTGTTATCTCCTTTCTACTAAATTTATTATCATTTGCATTTCGGCGCCGTCACGAATGGCAGCCACTCCAGCAGCTCCCGTGTTATTTTCGATTGTTCTCAGCTCAGGGATGCTGCTGGAAAAGTGAATTTCCCTTCGGGGATGAATAAAGTATCTATCTATCTATCTATCTATCTATCTATCTATCTATCTATCTAAAAATTAGGGCTACTTCAAGAGTTTTATTACATGCTTTGGCGACATACAGTGGACATATTAAAAACTGCACGTCAGTGTTTGACTGGAGGCAACTCTTTTTTTCTCTTATGCTTCTCTGAGCATCATCTCGCGGGCCCGATTAAACCGGTTGGTTAGCCTGACACGGCCCGCAGGACATCATTTGGTGATCTATGGTTTAAAGGGACAGTGTCTATTATTCAAAAATATCATTAAAACAAATGGATTTAGAAAAAAATAAACATAAATAGTTGAACTTTGATTGTTTTTGAACTACTTGTAGGTCGAGAAATTTCCATTTTTTTGACCATAACACGGCTAGTTGTCTGCCATGTTGCTGCTGAAGGAACCCTAAGAAAACAAAAACGTTTTTTTCTGCTTTTACTTTTTCCGTTTTTCTTTCTTTCTCTTTTTGTTGTGTTTTTTTCTTTTTTTTTTGATGTTCTTTTCATTTTCTTTTTTAATTTTCCCCTTTCTCTTCTTCTTCTTTTCTTTTCTTTATTTTTTTTCCTTTTCATGTTTTTATTTTTTGTGAAAGGCTAGGCAAAGGAATGAGAAAAGAAATGCTGCGTTTTGGTTACTTTAAGTCTCCATAGGTTGTTTTTATCCTTGTGCTTTTTAGCACTCGTTTTTGACTGCATGACACAATACGACGTCTGAGTGGTTAAAAAATACACACTGTACATTTGATGTTAGTGCAGCCCACGACCCCCAAAAACTTATTCCTATGTTACTGATTGAAGTTTTTGGGTTTTGTTTTTTTTTAGACCCTAATTAGTGTCACATTTTTTTTCAGAGGTTTTCTTATGGAAAAACTCGATTCGCCCCATTGTCATCCAGACCTTTGCTCTGGCGTCCCCCCAACTAAACTAAGTTCAGGACCCCTGTTCTAAATCAAATGACCCATGCAGTTCTGTATAAAATGACCCAATCTGAAAAAAAAACTATGGTTTTTGCAGATATCCCTAACTAAAACATGACACCATTTTTGTGGCTGTTGTTTCTACAAAACAATAAAGAACGTTGGAGAGAATCAGCCCCAGAATTGGGTTCGTCTTGGGTTTGTCCAATTAGTAATCCAATTTTGAGCCAATATTGGATGATTTAAACCTATGACGAATCTTTTTGAGCGTTGGTCTGCAACCACCGGGCTGCGGACCAATACCCGGCCTTGGGTCAATTGGTACCAAGTCACACGGAAAGAAAAATAAGCCTTAATTTTTGCTGATACCGCATTTATTCGTGTGCACACACAATATTTACTCACCAGAATAAAAACTAGAAATTTGGGTGCACGTTATACTGAGGTATTACGGTAGTATATCACAGTTAGGGAGCAATGATCAGTCAACAAAAATCAATGACCTCATAGCCTCAGCATTGCAGAGTATAAAGGAAACGGCAACAGATTTGATCTCATCATTACACTATTTTAACTCCTTGTGCCACATTGCACAACAATTTAATGGAGCATTATGGGAAAGAGTTCAACCTAAACAAATTTTTACAATGTGGGTGGATCCCTTAACCACTAGGGTTGTAGGGGCACTATTTCCTGTGGTGTGTCATGGCCAAGTACAGCCTGGTGGAGCCCATCCCTGTCCAGGCCAGAATGGTTTCCTCACGGTCTCGAACCAGGGACCTTTAGCATGTTAGGCGAATGTGCTAACCGCTGCACTACGGAAATATAAAATATGTGGGTGGGGGCTTCCTTTAACCACTAGGGTCCTAGAAGCACTATTTCCTGTGGTTTGCTTCGGTTAGTACAACCTGGCAGTGCCCATCCCTCTCCAGGCCAACAAATGCGTCCACCCGGGAGTAAAAATAGTGCATGCCTTTTCCTATGTCATCAAGATGTCAAGTAGTCTAGTATTTTCATAGTGAACGTGGGCTTTTTTAATGGCCAGCAAATGTTTTTCTTTAATAAATGAGTTACTGTGTATCACAAGGCCAGAAACTGATGTACAGTAAGTTCATTAGGAAGTGTTCTACATAAACATTTTGTGTTTTATCTTTCGGTTGAAAAGAATAGCAAATTAATGCTACTTTCATGTCGCCACAAGTTCTGCAATCTGGTTGTCATCAGTAGTCTTTCACAATAGCTGACGGGACGGTTGCATGTCCAATCAATCTCCATCCATGTTGAAAGATTAACAAGGCAATGCAGAACGTTTCTAAAAGTGTTTATATCATATATAAACAATTATACCTTGTCATTGTTCGGACAGAAGGAAAGATTATGCACTTTATTTTTCTTAACTTTTCGGCACATGGTCTTAATACTTTGATGCATGAGTGGGGTCAAATGTGACCCCATGGGTTGTTATTCTTCAAAATCTTTAAAAAATACAAGTTGTTATCATATTATTATCATATCCCATGTATTCCTCATAAAAATGTTTCTGAGCATATAGCATGAGTATTTTTTCATTTTCACTATTTTTAAGAAATTGCAGTTTTTCCAAGAGTAACATCAAAAATGACCCCAAGCATTTCCAATGGAATATCCTATGATATTTTGTAGCTTAGCAACAGTACCTGTCAACCAAATATGCACTGTCCCACATACACCCCAGATTGCAGTTTCACAACCTAGGAGGTCATTTTTACACAAAAACAGGCATGTAAGTGTTATCTCTACTGCGTTTACGATCCAAATTATGTTATGAATTCTTATGATCAAGAGTATAATGTGTTATCAAATTGGCCTACTTTCTTGTTAGCCAAAAGTATGTTAAGCTAATACAAACACACATACATATCAGTGTCATGATTACCCAATTGCCCTCATGCTCACTCGTTCAGCCCCAGCTACCACTCGTTCCCTAATGGTCCTCCTCCTATTTAAACATGTCATTCTCGTTCACTCCTTGTCAGTCCATCTGCGAACTTTAGCGCATGCAAGGCACTTTTGACTCTGGCTCCCGTTTTGATCCCGACCTGTTTCCTGTATCGATCCTCGATCCAAGCTCAGTTCTCCTGTCCCGACTACCTGTATACTGATTCTGTTTCCTGTATCGATCCCCGATCAAAGCTCCGTTCTCTTGTCCTGGCTACCCGTGTTCTGATTCTGTTTCCTGTATCGATCCCCGATCCCTGGCTTCCCGCTCGTCCCGGCTATCCGACTTGTTCCGATCTCCGACCACGCGTCGTTCGCGAGGGCTTCCCAGATCCCTTAATAAAGCATTGTGTGAAACGTTACACATTTGGGTTCTCTGCTTCTACTGGTTGTGACAATCAGGAACAAAGTAAGCCCTACTTAGCTATCTCCAAAGATGGCTAATGTTATATTAGCTGGTTTAGCAAGGTGAATTTCCCTTCGGGGATGAACAAAGTATCTATCTATCTATCTATCTATCTATCTACTATTTATTTTTGTGGACTTATCCAGTGTGCCTATTGCACTGGATCTCCTGGAGAAGGGTCCGACCATTGTGGAAATCTGGCGATGGAATAAGTCAGACATCTCTCCAGTCGTTAAAGCTAACAAGTCCAAGCAGGTCCACAGTACTGAATTTGGGTTCAGTGGCACCATTACCAGGATCAGCATTTTGATAAACAAATGAAAGGGGTTTTTTGCTCTTTTGCACAATGCACCACAACAGGATGGTGGATGCAAATAGCTAAAAAATATAGAAAGGATCCTTTTCTACAACCATACCGAAGGAGGAGGATCCTGTAGACCAGATGGTTGGTGCCACCACCTGCAAGCGCCAGACACAGAGGTGGCCCATGGTGCAAGATGATTGATAATGCCACTATGAATGCCGACTCATTATTCAGGGGCTGAGCACCCTAAATTCTACACAGGTAGAACCAATGGACAACAACACTTTCTTACAGAGCTCTCAAAGGAGCTGGCGACTGACCGCAAATGAACCCGATACTACCAACTGAAGTAATGGGAGGGTGTGGAGTGACAAAAACTGCAGCAATCCAACCACCGGGGAACACAGGACCAGCAGAAGAAGAAGAGGTGTCAAACCAAGAGCGTGAAGCCAACAATTGCTGAAATGGAGTAATGCATTTTGTGCAATGGCTAAAAGCCAGAAGCAAATAATTTATGACAGCTGCATACATTGAAGGAGGGAAGATGTTTTGTATGTGTACATATGTATGGACTGTGTTATGGTCCCTGAACCTACTCAATGTCAAGAGGCAATGGCCCACCTGATTGATTGTTATTTGGTAAAATGTGAATAAAAAGTTACAAACGAACAGGTCAAAAATTAAATGACACTCTCGTTGATCAAAATATACTATCTTTACCTGAGATAAAAGAAATGTCTCAAGTTAACTGCAAAAATAAATTGATTTCATGGAAGAGTGGAGATACTGGTGGCATCCAATAATTAATGCATTGTAATGTACTTTTGCTGTTTTCACCATCCAGAGAAGGAAATTAGAGTGTTTATAACACATCTACTGTGGTCAGGGTCCTTTGGTGGTTTAGCTCGGTGTCATATTATGGACACTACAATCATTATTGTTATTATTATTATTATTATTATTAACGTTATTAATGGGCCATACTGCATTAAACCGGTCCGTGGTACAGAATTAGGTTAGCGGACAATTGCTTATGAAAATGACAAAAAGTTAAAGATCTTAAAGCTCAGCAGCTCACAACGTCGCTCATAATCACGATAGACTTTTCGGAAGATGTTCTACCTTTGTGTGACATCTTCCTATTTTGTTTAAATCCTCGATTTCCATTATCCCCCTCCCCCAATATTGACAACCCCAGCTGGCGTGGGCGTTCGCTCGATGACATGCTCGACTGATCAATAAGCCACGAAAGGACACGCTTGCGTTTTTATCTTCCTCCTTTTTGGGCGACAGACGCTCAAACGATTTCACGGCGAGCATCAAATTCATCGCTGAAGATAACAGCACTCGCCTTTAAAGGGACACTGTGTAACATTTGTGTAATATTGTGTCATGCAACCAAAAATCGCAAGGTAATCCTGTCAAATCACAGTAATCCCTAGCTATATCGAGGTTCACTTTTCATGGTTTCGCTGCTTTGCAGATTTTCATCTTGGATTGTGTTCTGCATTCTGATTGGCTGAATAGTCTCTGGACTTATTGTTTTTTGAACAGTATTTTATTGTTTAAAAAAAAAAAAAAAAAAAAAACTAAACAAATTCTTGAGCTTGTCAAAAGGGTTTGTTCTTTGGTTTTGTCTATAAGTAGTATTTAATTGACTAATAATGTAGATCTACTTCAATCATTTGGCATATCTAGGCATCTTTTTGGAGCATAACATAATTATAAATAAATAATAAATGAGACTCTTGTACTTTTTTTTTTTTTTCTCTCCTAGAGTACAAAAAAAAACTTCAAAATTTGACCACGATATGTCTCTGTATTGAGTCATGCAACCAAACCAAAGTGCCACAAAGCACAAGGAAGAATACAAACAACGGAGACTTACATTAACAGGACTGCAACATTTTTCTTCTCATTTTCTTTGCCTTTCACAAGCTTTTCTGTATTTAGGGGTACCCGTAGCAGCACGATGGTCGATAATGATGTCAGCTTCTTCTATGTGAGTCGCATGTTATGTCAAAGAAATACAAATTTCTCGACCTATGAGTATCTACTAAACTGGTAACCATTCAAACCAGCACAATTTGTTTCACGTAGTGGAGCAATGCCATACCCAAAAAAGCCCCAGCCTGAGGAGGAATGGGCGCCACCGGGCTGTATTTGCCCAAGACACACCACAGGGAGTAGGTTATCCTACTGGCAGTTAAGGGATCCGTGAACTCGGAATATAGAAGATCCTAATATTGACTGCTGGGGGTCATCTATTATGACTTAAAAGGACATTATGTATTTTTTAGCGCCTCCTAGTGGTAATTAGAAATATTATTGATTTGAATAAAAAGCAAAAATAAACAAACTATCATGTAAACGAGTATCTTCGTTCTATGGGTACCCTCAAATCCCTAAAACCTTGTGAAAGGGAAAAGAAAAAATGTGCTTGTTTTGGTCTCTTTGAGTCTTCGTGCTTTGTCATACTCATTTTTTGGTAGCAATATAGCGACATCTAGTGGTCAAGTATTACTAATGTCCCTTTAATAAAGACGATAGAATGGTACTCTATTTATCAATATATTTGAATATTCAGCCCTGCGACTGGCTGGCAAACAGTTCAGGGTGTCCCCTGCCCACTACCCGAAGATAACTGGGATGGGCTCCAGCACCCCCGTGACCCTACTGAGGATAAGCGGTGCAGATAATGGATAGACTGATGAATATTCATCCAACTAGTGGCCAATAAAGCTCCTCCATGGCTCCAGTCTCTTGAGCATTGAGCCGTAAATGGGAGAGTGATGTCATTACGGGCGCAGGTGGCTATTTTTCGCAGTCAGCGTTTCAAAACAAAATAACCCTTGTGCAAGGCAGTAGATTTTCGGATTATAAGGCGTACCCCAAAACAATAGTCTTTTGTGATATTTTTTCATATATAAGACATCCGGACTGTAAGGTCCATGGCATGGGCTAGGATGGCACTATAATTGAATAAATATGAGAGATTTGTCCATTGATTGATCAGTGGAACCAGAGGCATAAGCAAACTAAGCGGCTGCATAGGGCCCCGCAACCACTAGGGGGCTCTAAAGATCGGTTAACTTTTTTGGTGCCAACTTCGTCCCCATTGTCACTTTCGTGTGTCTACAAACAAAAAAACTTCTACAGAAATACTACAATACTATTTTGCTTTCATTCGGAAAAGAAAAAATAGTATAGAAATACTACAAAAATAATATGATACAAATACTACAGAAATGTTACCCCAGAATGACTACAAAAACACAACTAAAGTAATATTACAAAAATACAAAGAAATATGACAAAAAAATACTATGAAAATACTACAAAGAAATTACAAAAATATTACAATAATACTGCTTTGGAAATACATTAAAAATACGTCTAGAGAAATACCACTTCATAATATAGTACTATAATACAAAACACTACCAGAAAAATATTCCTACAGAAATACTACTACAGAAGTATTTCAACAGAAATACTGCAAAAATACACCTACAGCGATACTACAAAAATTATACAATGGAAATACGACAAAAATACTACTAAAATAATACCACAGTAATATTTTACCACAGAAATACTACAGATATACATAACATTTTGTACTATGGAAATACTACCAAATACAACAGAAATATTACAAAAATAATAATAGAATATTACTACAAAAATAACACTTCATAATTCTATAATACAAAACACTACCAGAAAAATATTACTACAGAAATACTGCTACAGAAGTATTACAACAATAATGCTGCAAAAATATACCTTCAGTGATACTACAAAAATTATACAATGGAAATGTGACAAAAATACTACTAAAATAATGCTACAGTAATATTTTACTACAGAAATACTACAGATACACAGAACATATTCTACCATGGAAATACTACAAAATGCATCAGAAATAGTACAAAAAATAAAAAATAAATATTAATAGAGTATTACTACAAAAACACTAAATCATAAAAGTACTGTAAAACTACAGACCCACAATTAAGAATCTACTATCGTAATACAAAAAAATACGACAGAAATACTACTATAGAAAACTTACAAAAAAACTACTGCAGGAATAAAACTAGAGTAATACCACAAAAGAAATACTGAACTTCAACAAAAATCCGAATCCAGAAATACTAAACAATACTTTTAAAAAGTACAACTACCGTAACGCTGAAAACTAAATATCAAATGAAGTGCTTAAAATAGGGACCTTATATATTATTTTGCTTTAATTGGGATCGTTTCAAAACGAATTTGATGAGACTAATCTAGTTCCCATGTAAATGTCTGCATGTACATTTCTTCCTAGATTATTAAACTGGATCTATTTCCAAGATCGGCCCCTTGGCCAAAACTTTTGTACCCGATGCGGCCCCTAACTCCAAATTATGGAGTGAGTTCTAGTAGGTATGCAAATAATAAGGTAATAAGGGGCCCAAAATCAATTTTGCTTAGGACCCCATGAAAGCTCGGGCCAAGCCTGAGTGGTACTATATCGCAACTTACAATTGCATAACATTGGATGCAATGGGAATTGAACCTGGATTGCGGCAGGGAGAGCAACCCTGTTAAACTCCTTTCATATAGACCCATACTAAAAGAAATTTAAAATGTGAATAAAGCGGAGCCGGCTCCCCACCAAAGAAAGCCGGTTCCCTTCGGGGCGCTTCTTACTTGTTTACTTTAAATTTGTTGTTTAAATTGACCAGGAAACTGTCAAAATGTCACAAGAAACAACCCCCCAAAAAAAATTTTTTTAAAATTGAAATAAAGATTGACCAAAAAAAAATACAAAATACAACAAGACCAGGAAACGAAAACAAAACGACCTAATAAGTGACCAAAAAACTCAAAGAAAATGACAGGAAATGAGAAAAAAATGACAAGAAACAACCTAAAAGTAAAAGTAAAAAAAAAAGACCAGAAAAAAATACAAAATACAAAATACAACAAAACCACTAAACGAACAAAAAAACGACCAAATAAATGACAAAAAAAACGCAAAAATTGACCATGAAACAACAAAAATATGACAAGAAACAACCCCCAAAAAAGGAAAAAATTAACTAGAAAAAATACAAAATAAAACAAGACAAGTATACGAATAAAAAAAAACGACCAAATAAATGACTCAAAAATGCACAAAAATTGACTAGGAAACAACAAAAATATGACAAAAAATAACCTCCCAAAAAAGAAAAAAAGAAAAATTGACCAGGAAAAAATACCAAGTATGACAAGTCCGGGAAACAAACAAAAAAAACGACCAAAAATGACCAAAAAACACACAAAGATTGATCAGGAAACAACAAAAACATGAAAAGAAACGACCCCAAAAAAGTCACCAAAAAATCAAAAATAAAAAAATTACAAAATACAACAAGACCTAGAAACGAACATAAAAACGACCAAATAAATGACCCAAAAAATAAAAAATACGAAAAAAAAAACCCAAGTAGTGACTAGGAAACAAGAAAAATATGACAAGAAGACAACAAAAATAATTGTTTGCTTAAAAACGTTCCAAAAATGAAAAACAAATGGACCACCTAACGACTTGAATATGACTCAAAAAATACATTAACCAAAAGACCAAAAACCAACAAAAAAATTTTACCCAAAAAACAAACGAAAAACCTGCCTCAAAAACAAAAATTGACCCCCAAAAAAAAATTAAAAAAAAAAAAAATATTAAAAAAAAAAAATATATATATATATATATATATATATATATATATATATATATATATATATATATATATCAGGAAAAAAATCAAATATGACAAGAAACGACCAAAAAAGTGTACTTGAACACCATTTATTTATCTATTCAGTTAATTAAGATTAAGATGAACAGAAAATGGTTTACCAGTATTTTTACCAGTATAAAAAGTAACTTGGGAGCCATTGTTATGGGCAGAAAAGGGAAATAAAACCAACAAAATCAAAACAAAATGAGATGTGTCCCTCTCAAAAGCGCTAATTGACTTAACATTTATTAAGGAGTGTAGTTTACCCTTGGTTTGTTCTTCTGAGTATTATTTTGACGGGGAAAAGTCCGACGAGCCACTAAAAACGGGTCTGCGACCCACTTTCGGTACCGACCCACCAATTGAGAAACAGTGCACTATACCCACAGGGATACAGGAAACACATGAGAAGGCGTTGGGTTTTATCTCATCCTCACAGTATTTTTAGTCGCACTGTTGACGCTATTATTGGACAGGCCCGCGAGAATATTTTCAGGCATTAGATCGGTCCGTGGTACAAAAAGGTTGAGGACCACTAAAAACCGTGAATACTCAAGTATTGTATCGCCAACTTGCAAAGTCTTTACGGATTCTGAACTGAATGAAGGGAAGGCCATCGTGAGAAGTAATTTGGTTGTCCTGAAATATATACATAAAGCCATGGCTGCAGCATCTGTAAGGTTAGTTTTCGCTGAGAAAGAAAGAGAATCACTTTCTATCTTCTCAATTCTTCGAAATTGGTACTGGTACCATGACTAAAAATAATGTAGTTTGTGGTCACCTAATGTCTTTTTTTGTTATATAGTTAACAGTAGTGGCCTGGTGGTTAAGATTTAATGCTCTTACTCCGGCTATTCGGGTTTGAACCCACCATTGTTATGCAATTGCGGTCAGTCACAATAAGATCCCAGTTCACGGATCAAGACATATCACTTCCTGGATGTGGTGTGTCTTGGGCAAGCACAGCCTGGTGGCTGTCATGATCACTGATGTGACTCAGCTGTACCCGCTCATTTGGCGCAAGTTCTGATTGCCTCCCTGTCACTATTTGAACTCGGTCCTGTCAATCCCCTGTTGTCAGTCCGTCTGCGAACATCAGTGAATACTAAGCAAACCTTTTTCGACCCTGACTCCCACCTGTCCCGTTTTTGCTCCTGTCTCCGGTTACGACCCATTTTGATCCTGACCACATCTTCTCTCCCGTCTCGACTTACGACCCGTTTTTGATCCCGACCACGTCTGCTCTCCTGTCCCGACTTAAGACCTGTTTTTGATCCCGACCACATCTGCTCTCCCAGTCCTGGCTTACGACCCGTTTCTGACCCCGACCACGTTTTTGCTCACCTGTCTCAGCTATCGACCTCTTTTTCCGTCCTTGACACCGCCATCGCTCGCTATGAACTGACAAAAGGGGACAGGGTTCAAATGCTGATCGGGAGCCAATCAGAACCAGCAGTGGGCGGCGCCAAATGAGTGGGCACAGCTGAGTCGCATCAGTAATCATGACAGCGGCACCTAAACCTCTTTCGGCTGTTTTTTGTGTAGGGGTTTGCTCCCCCACATGAAACAGATAGTTCTGGTTTCTTTGGCTAAAAAGCAAGAGAAGCCAACCGATCTGACTCAGATACGGCACCTTCATCATCTCGCCGTTGTTTTTTTTTTTTTTCATTTCATTTCACTCTTTAGAGATGAGAACAGTGCTATTTGAGTGATAATACTAAATCCTAAATCACTGGGGAAAAAACATTTTGTTCTGAAATTATGAGTATCACATTGTGCATACCTTTTCAATTTTCTCAAAATATAAGGTGCACTGGATTATAAAGTGCATGTTTCAATTTCTGGCCAATTTGGAGATATTGGGTGCGCTTTATAATCCGGAAAGTAGTGTATTTTACGCGTGAGCGGCGCACATCATGCGACCTTATAAGAGCGTGACGTTTTCTATTCCTCTCACCTCCTGCGCGCGCACACGCAGGCAGAGGAAGTTGAAACAGCATGGTGACAAAGATAAGCCGTTTCCAGCATCCATCCGGTAGACCCCTTCCACCAAGCCCCTCCTGCATTTTGCGCAGGCAAAGTTGGAGGCGACCCACTCGGAAGGTGCACGCCGTGGTGCGCGCGCAAGGACACCTGAGAGCTTGGACGAAAGCCCGCTGCCATCTGGAACGCCGAGATCTGCTTTTACGCGTCATTACACTTTGCGTTTCAAGAGGGAGAAGACGACCAACTTGTTTTTTTGTCCGGAGGGGGAGAAAGAGCGAAACGACGCAAAAACGAAAAAACCAAAACAAACAAAAGGACAAAACGAAAAAAAAACTAAAGAAAGAAAAAAACGAAAAAGAGAGAAAACGAAAGAACGAAAAAAATTACGTTTACTTGTACATTTATTTTGAATGGTATTTAATCATACGCACATATTGCAAATAATATATGCATTTTTTTGTTTTCAATGGATGGGAAGAAAGAGCAAGAAAGATAAAGAGAAAGAAAGAAAGAAAGAAAGAAAGAAAGAAAGGAAGGGAGGAAGGAAGGAAGGAAGGAAGGAAGGAAGGAAGGAAGGAAGGAAGGAAGGAAGGAAGGAAGGAAGGAAGGAAGGAAGGAAGGAAGGAAAGAAAGAAAGAAAGAAAGAAAGAAAGAAGAAAGAAAGAAAGAAGAAAGAAAGAAAGAAAGAAAGAAAGAAAGAAAGAAGGAAGAAAGAAAGAAAAAAAGAAGGAAAGAAAGAAAGAAAGAAAGAAAGAAAGAAAGAAAGAAAGAAAGAAAGAAAGAAAGAAAGAAAGAAAGAAGAAAGAAACAAAAAGGAAACAAACAAACAAACAAAAAAGAAACAAACAAACAAAAAAGAAAGAAAGGAAGAAAGAAAGAAAGAAAGAAAGAAAGAAAGAAAGAAAGAAAGAAAGAAAGAAAGAAAGAAAGAAAGAAAGAAAGAAAGAAAGAAAGAAAGAAAGAAAGAAAGAAAGAGGGGAGGGAGGAACAAAAAAAGAAAGAAAGAAAGAAAGAAGGAAGAAAGAAAGAAAGAAAGAAAGAAAGAAAGAAAGAAAGAAAGAAAGAAAGAAAGAAAGAAAGAAAGAAAGAAAGAAAGAAGAATCAAACAAAAAAGAAACAAACAAAAAAGAAACAAACAAACAAACAAAAAAAGAAAGAAAGAAAGAGAAAGAAAGAAAGAAAGAAAGAAAGGAGGGGAGGGAGGAAGAAAAATAAGAAAGAAAGAAAGAAAGAAAGAGAGAAAGAGAGAAAGAAAGAAAGGAAGAAAGGAAAAAAGAAAGAAAGGGAAAAAAGGAAGGAAGGAAGGCAGAAAGAAGGAGAATGATGGAAAGAAAGAGAATGAAGGAATGAAGGAAAAACTGACAACATTGAAGAAAGAAAGGAAGATAAAAGAAGAAAAACTCAGAAAAACAAGGAGAAAGGAAAAACAAAGGGAAAGAAAGCAAAAAGAAAGAGAAAGGAAGAGAAAGAAAGGGAAAGGTTGAAAAGGAAAGAAAAAGAAATAAACACAGAGAAAGAGAGAGGAAAAAAAGAGAATTAATAAGAAAGAAAAAGAAAGAAAGAGAAGTGAAGAAAGAGCAAAGTGCGCGCAGCACCTTGACAACGCACCGGGAGTCGTTGGCTAATGAGCGCGCTTTTGTCTGGAGCGGCGCCGGACCCCTGACGGACCCCTGACGGACCCCTGACGGACCCCTGACGGACCCCTAGGAAACCCATCCCTTTCCCGCGGTGCCATCCCGGGACAAAGCTTTTCTTCTGCTTCGGAAGAACCGACGCAGAACTTTTCCTAAATGGAGTAGCAAAGCAGGCTGGCAGCGCACTTGCCGGTTCCTCTTATTTGTAAACACAAAACCCGTTTTTGTTGGCACCTACCAGAACGGATCCGAGAAGAGGACGGGAGGTGAGGAGGGGCGAGGATGGGTGAAGAGGGGTCAGGAGGGGGGGGTGGGAGTCCTCCCACAGTCCGAGTCTTTCGCCTCCTCTCTGCCTTTTCGTGCGTAACGGTGACCAGAAAAACAACCCAAAATCAAGCCAGCCCAAAGCGGGAAGGGAAGGCAGGCGCGTCCTCCCTCCGCCTCCTTCCTTCCACAAGTAGCCTACGGCAAGCGGCGAGATAAATCCACGACTCGTCTGGTAAAGAGGGACTTTTCCACGATCTCGGGACGCGTGGGTTTCCCCCCGAAGCCAGCCTGCCTTCCTGCCCGCCTGCCTTCCTCGTAGCCTCGCAGCCTTCTCCGGTACTGTGTGAGCCCACTCGCCGACCCACGGGAACACGCAAACACGGTTCATGGATTTTGGGTGAGCGCGCCAAATCCTGGAGTGGAATTTCCACGACGCGGAATGCCGAGTGCCCGGTCTTGACCAATCGCTGCCTCAAATTTAGCGAGGTTTCCCTTGAATATATTCTCATTGGGAAACACATCATGTCATTTCCAGTCAACTGAAATGTATTTCATATCATTTTGAAGATAAGTCAGAAAGTGTTTTGAGACTTTCTCTGTAATTAATTAAGGGCTATACTCTTAGGGTCTGGTTCGCCCCCTTCCACCAGGGGGCGCCGATCGAGCATGAAAGTGGACACGGGTGTCAAATATCCACCAATTATCCTCAGCCTTTATAACAAGGGTGTCAAACTCATTTTAACTCGGGGGCCACACGATAGAACAAACATTCTCTCGGGGGCCGGACTAGTATATTAGAGAGAACGAAAAAGAGAGAGAGAAATAAGAGAAAAATAGGGAGAGAAAAAGAGAGGGTGGGACAAAGAAAGATAGGAAGGGAGAAAGAGAGGAAAGAGAGACAGAGAAGGATAGTGAGAAAGAAAAAGAGAGAGAGAGAGAGAAAGGGATAAAGAGAGAGAGAAAAAAAAGAGAGAGAGAGAGAGAACGTGAGAAATAAAAGAAATAAAGAGAGAGCGGGGGTGAGAAAGAAAAAGAGAGAGAGAGAGAGAGAGAGAGAAAGAAATCCGAAGAGAAATAGAATAAGAGAATGAGAGAAAAGAGAAGGGAGATGGGGGAAAGCAAAATAGAAAGAGAGAGAGATAGAGAGGTAAAAGAGGGAGAAAAAGAAAAAAGGTAAAAAGACACAGAGAGAGAAAAGAGACAAAGAGGAACAAAGAAAAAGAGAGACAGGTAGAGTGAAAGAGAGAGAGATAGAGAGTGAGAGAAAAACAGAAGAGGAAGAGAGTGAGAGAGAGAGAGAGACAGAGAGAGAGAGACAGAGAGAGAGAGAGAGAGAGAGAGAGAGAGAGAGAGAGAGAGAGAGAGAGAGAGAGAGAGAGAGAGAGGAGAGAGAGAAAGAAACACAAGTACAGCGTGTGTGAGAGGCACCTAGCTTTGGCAACATCAGGTGGACATATTTCAACCTGCAGCCCGTTTTTCTCTAGCGCTTCTCTCAGGGTTGTCTCGCCGGCCAGATTCAATCCCTTAGCGGGCCCGATCTGGCCCGCAGGCCGCCTTTTTGACAACCCTGCTTTAAATATGGATATTGTAGACAGCACAAGTGGTCAGGTCATTTTCATGCCACTTCCATGCCAGGTCAATTCTCTTTTTTTTTTTTTTTGGACATTTAGTTACTGGTTTAGTGCCCACGTGTTAGTTTGTTACTTTGTTCCTTGCATTTTTCCATTCTTGGATTTTGGGGATTTTTTTCTTCGTTTCTAGTTTGTACTTTGTCAGGTTTTGTTTTTTTGTACATTTAGTCTTTTTGTGAACCTTTGTTTTGTCATTGAATGCAGTACCTCTTTTCAAGCACCCCTGCCTCCAGATCCTGTGATTTCTTAATGGTTTCCAATGCATTCCTTATAACGCTCATATAAAGCTTTTATGTATTTTTACGCCTCCAAAAATGTTTTATTTTTAGGTCCAATATAGCACTTTCAATATTTTGGGTTGCCAACCCTTGGCTTGAACTATGCCTATCCTTCTTTCGAAACCTGAGAGGAAACTGGAGGTCCCAAAGGCACAGGGAGAACATGCAAACTTCACACAAAGAGGCGGGTAGCTAAAATTTGAACCTGGGAACTCTGAAATGTGAGATGGACGTGTTAATAGCAACACACTTTAGTTCGTATTGTAAGAATTAGCAGAAAATGTCACGGCGATCCACGTTGGATAGTGTATAAAGATACAAACTCACCAAATGAACCAATCCTGCAAAAACCTGAAAGGCATGATGTGGTCTCTGTTGTGTTCTCTGCTTAGGGTCCCATGCTTCCTCCAACTTTGCTGCGAATTTTTTTTATGGCAGCACATTTTTTTACGTTCTAGCACGCGTAGTTTAGTATTCTCCATTCCGATTGGCTAAAAGCGGAGGAGTTCGGTTAGATTCATCTTTGACTGTATCTTCGGCAGGCGGATATCCTTGTTTCCAACAAGACTGTAGTACCAAATTTAGGGTTTTAAGTTCCGCCGTAAGGTCTAGAAAATAATGCAGCCAATACACGTGAGCTTAAAGGAGCTGTTCAGAATTTGGAACTTTGCGTTTCTCTGTCGCCATCTCCTGGCCTAAAATCATGATTGCAGCCTGTTCATGATTATTTCTGTGCATTTCTTATTCACGCTCAAGTAAACTCTAGAAACATGGGTTTACTTCCGTTTACTATTATCAAAATAAAACGGTGGAAAGAGATGACATCTGCCACCCATTCCTCGAACCCAATGAGTTCCGCCCCGAACAGCTCAGCTAAAAGCAGATAGGTGTAGGAGAAAATAAAGCATAATGGCTTTTTAAATTTAGTTAAGTATTGTTAATAAGAAAATATTGAAGACTTTAAACCACGCACCCTCCTTTTTTTCTCATCAAGTCTTCCTGTTCGAATCTGTTGTCCTCCTTTCCAGAAACTCCGGTCCAAAGAATCCAATCCGGCTTTTCGGACCACTCTGCACGCTTGGCAGGCGTTCAGCCCAAGTGTGTGGACATGACACCACCAGGGCGGCACACATTTGCTCTCTTTCTTTCTCTTTTTCTCCCTTTTCCCCCTTTCTCTCCTTCCCCATCGCACGCCGCCTGACATTGGCTGGAAAGTGGAGCAGCTCGTCAGGGACAATCGATGAGAATCGATCGATGGAGCGAACCGCGCGGTGGATGGAGGCTCCAACCGGCGCACAAACGCAGCGGCTGACAGGGGGAGGGCAGGCGGTGGGTAGGGGAAGGGGGGCTATGTGCGACGACCGGCCGTGTCCAAGCGCGCTCCCTGCAAACAAATATTTTCTCCGCGTCTCGTAAACATGACACTCACTTGGAACGAGTGAAAGTCAAAGGCCAACCAGTGCGTAATTACGCACGTTGGCGTCGCTTGGCAAACGCCAACCGAGTCGTCTCACCGTCTCTCTTTCCAAAGTCGGGCTGGCTTTTGACTTCCGCGCTCGGCTGCTGCTCTAAAGAAGCGAATCCTCAAAGACGTCTTTCTTTCTTGACTGTTCGTGGACATTAACGCACGTTATTCCAAAAATCCCATACCAGTCCATGTCAGCCAATTGGAATTTCCCTTATTACGCAATAATACACCTTACAAACAGAGCAAGATACCCCATAACTCACATCAGGGCAGACTATGTAGAATATCTTTATTTTATTTCCAAAACGAACAACACAAACAATTATTTCAGCATATTTCTTAGTTCTTATTTCGCAGATGTCATGGGGTTCTTGTCTTGGGGCCGAGAGTTCTGAGAAGCTCCACCGAGTTAAATGTTGAAGTGTCCTTGGGCAAGACACTGAATCCTAATGCAAGATTTAGGCGCTTTGTGTAAGAGTGAAGCACATTGTAAAGCGCTTTGGGGGGGTTGTCTGCTACGCGTGACCGAGACTTTCCTGTTAGGACCAAAACGGAAACAGGACCCAATTGCGATACGTTTCTCACAAGTTTTATTGGAGGAAAGAGAGAGGGCTAAGCCCACGATCCGGTGTTCGCTGGACGCGTGAAGCAAATCGCTCTTGTACTCTGATTGTGCTCCGAACGCGGAAGTGTACCTTCCGTAGCGAGCGATGATGGTCTCAGGGAAGGAAAAACTGCTCGGTAGCCAGGACTGGGAGAGCAAGGCGTGGTCGGGGTCGAAAGCGAGTCGTAAGCCAGAACATGAGAGTAGACGTAGTTGGGGGACAAAGAGAGATCGTAAGCCGGGACGGGAGAACAGACATGGTCAGGAGCAAAACAGGTCGAAGCCGGAGACAGACGCGAGCAAAAATGGGACAGGTAAGAGTCAGGGTCGAAAAAGGCTTGCCTAGTATTCACTGAGGTTCGCAGACGGACTGACAACAGGGAGCAGACAGGGTTCAAATACTGACAGCGAACCAATCAGAACCCGCGGGAGTTGGCGCCAAATGAGCGGGCACAGCTGAGTTGCATCAGTAATCATGACAGATCCAGGTTAGAGCCAAAATTTGGCAAAACGTGATCTGTCGAACAAAAAAAAAATAAGTTAAAAGGAAAAAAAACCCATACAAAAAATGTTATACTGTGTACACAATTTCAAATGATCAAAAAAACCTATACAATTCAGGGAAAACCTATAAGTCAGGGGTCAGCAACAAGCAGCCCTTGAGCTGCATGTGGATCTTTAGCACTCCCTGGTGGCTCACTGGTGTTTTTTCTAAAATGTTTGATAATGGAAAATGATATGGCTTCGATAGTAGGTCAAACATGACTCAAACATGATGCTAACAGTCTTAATGTTTTCCAGTGAATATGAATATATACAGGCGGCACGGCGGATGAGTGGTTAGCGCGTCCGCGGCACAGTTCTGAGGTCATGGGATCGAATCCTCCTGTGCGGAGTTTGTATGTTCTCCCTGTGCTTGCGTGGGTTGACTCCGGGCACTCTGTTCTCCTCCCACATCCCAAAAACATGCATGTCAGGTAATTGGCCAGTCCAAATTCTCCCTAGGTGTGAATGAGTGAGTGAGTTGTCTGTCTCTGTGTGCCCTGCGACTAGCTGGCAACCAGTTCAGGGTGTCCCCTGCCCAGTTCAGGGTGTCCCCAATAAGATGGCTGGGATGGGTTCCAGCACCCCCGCGACCCTATTGAGGATAAGCAGTGCAGAAAATGAATCGAATGGATGATTATATACAGTATGTATTGCCTTCCTTACGAGGCGTATACAAACCTTTTTTTGCTGCTTCAAACACGTTTTTTTATTTTGGTCCAGTATGGCTCGTTCAACATTTTGGGTTGTTCACCCCTGATATAAGTCGACAGGTATTTTTTTTACTCCTTTTTGTTTTTTTATTTGTAGAACTATTCAAAATGATTTCAACTTTCCAATTTCAAATTCTCAACCATTCCCCTGAAAGTGTGAAAACATTGTTTTTTGCTTATTTTTGTCGACCGTAGGAGCAGGTGTAGTGAAAGGCAGACACGCCTATCCACTAGATGGCAGTAGGCATACCAAAAAAAAACTGTATTTATTTTTTGAAACCCAACTTCTCAAGTGCTTTGTATAATGTCTTTTGTAAAATATCAGTTTCATCAACACAACCGATTTACAAACTCAAAAACTCAAAGTCTGGGTGTTGTATTGACAACTAACACTACAGACCTCATTTGCTCAGCATCAGGGAATCGACCCCTAATTACCGCAGTGGGAGTGCTGAATCCTAACCACTGAGCCATTAGAATATTTGTCATCATAGTTAAAAGCACTCGATTTTATTGCATCATCTCAGTATTTTTACTCACGTTGTAACGGAGCATTATGGGAAAGAGTTAGGCCAAAACAACATAATACAATTTGATTGGTTGGATCCCTTGACCACTTGGGTCGTAGGGGCATCATTTCCTGTGGTGTGTCTTGGGCAAGTACATTCTGGTGGCGCCCATCCCTCTCCAGGCCAACAAATGTTTCCACTTGGTCTTGTACTTTGAGTAAGTAATGTTGTGATGAGATCAAATCGAATGCATTTCTTAAGTCATCTAGAACCCTAGTGTCATGATTACTGACGTGACTAAGCTGTGCCCGCTCGTTTGGCGCCAACTGCCGCGCGGCAGTCCTGATTGGCTCCCGGTCAGTATTTGAACCCAGTCCTGTCTGTCCCCTTTTGTCTGTCCCTCTGCGAATCTCCTTGTATACTAGGCAAGCCTTTTTTGACCCTGACTCACGTCTGTCCCGTTTTTTGCTCCTGTTTGACTCCCGCTATAGCCCGTTTTGATCCCGACCACGTCTGCTCTCCCGTCCCAGCTTACAACTCGTTTTTGACCCCGACCACGTCTTGCTCTCCCAGTCCTGGCTACCGACCAGTTTTCCGCCCCTGACACCGCCATCGCCCGCTACGGAAGACTCACTTCCGTGTTCAGAACACAATTTGAGTACGAGAGCGACTTGCTTCCCGCGCCCAGCGAACACCGGATCGTGGGCGCAGCCCTTCCTGTCTCTTTCAATAAAAGTTGTGGTAAACGTCATGCGAGTGGGTCCTGTTTCCGTTCTGGTTCCTGACACCTAGTAGATAAAGAGTGGGGTTTGACTTATTATTATTATTGTTGTTGTTGGTATCGTTATTATTAATAATGTTATAATTGGACCCGGCTGAGAGAGTTTTGTCAGTCACTCTTTTTTTCCCCTAAATCGCCTTCCAAACACTTTTTCAAATATCAACAAAAACATAAAATCGTGATGGGAGACGAATATTTGAGTTTAAGACACCTTTATCTTGAAGCAAACGGTAAAAGTTTGCCACTTCTGGTCCTAAACAAGCATGGTTTTGCTTCTTGTCAAAAAATTCTACAGGAAGCACTGCTTGAAAACATGCTGCGAGACGCAGGCTAGTTTGGGGCAAAAGCTTGCAAAGTATTTCTTTGAAGTTCACTTTCAGTACTTCCTTTGGGACTTTCCAGAGTCCTCCGCTAGGGAATGAGAGCTCGTGAAGGCAAAATGAGGTGACGACAAGCGAGTCGGAGCTGCGAAGCTGGCATGCATTGTGCCGTCGGCCCGGCCACACTCGATCCTTTGTTTTTTTGGGGGGGTGGGCTGCGAAGCGCAGTACTTTCCTGAGCCGGGAAGCGAGATCGCTAAAGCGTGTCCTCGGCTGAACACGAGGATATACCCCAAAGGACGTCTTTTTTGGTGTTTTTAGTGGGTGCTAGGCCTTTGCCTTGACAGAATAATAGGAAGAAAAGAAGTAGGAGAGAGGCAATGACACTCCTTAATGGTAGATGGCGATAATGCCTTGCAAATGTGAGTGGACACCTGCTATTTTACACCACAGACAAATATTGTTTTTTTTGTTTACACAGATTAAGCATGGCTAAACACAGATACAAATACGAGCTATGCATTTTATGATATTGAAATCAGAGCTGCTCAAGTGAAGCGTTTAGGATTTCATTACTTTAGTACATATGGGGGTAAATCTACCACTAGATGTCGCCGTATTGTGTAGTGCAACTGAAAACAAGGAAGCATACAAACTACGGATGTCATGATGACCGATATGCTTCACCTGTGCCCGCCCCCTTGGCTCCAACTTCCCCGGACTCTGATTGGCTCTCTGTCCCTATTTAAACGCACTCCTATCTGTCCCCTTTGGTCAGTCCGTCTGCGAACCTCAGTTATCACTAGGCAAGCTTTTTTCGACCCTGACTCCCACCTGTTTTTTGCTCCTGTGTGTGCCCCGGCTTCGACTTGTTTTTGATACTGACCACGGCTACTCTTCCGTCCCGGCTCTCGGCCTCTTTTGTCCCCGACCACGTCTTCTCTCCTTTCCTGGCTTACGACTCGCTTACGACCCGACCACGTTTTTGCTCTCCTGTCCCTGCTACCGACCCGTTTTTTCGTTCCCGACACCGCCATCGCTCGACACGTAAGATCTACTTCTGCGTTCAGAGCGACCTGCTTCCCGCGTCCAGCAATCACCGGATCGTGGGCGCAACCCTTTCTCTTTTTTCCAATAAAACTTGTGAGAAACGCAACGCAAGTGGGTCCTGTCTCCGTTCTGGTCTTGACAACGGAGACTAAAAGTGACCAAAAAGCAGCTTTTCTGTTTCATCTTTTTGCCCAACATTTCACGGAAGAAAGACCAGGAGGCCAGAAAAAAAGAATGAAAAGAAACGTGAAAAAAAGAGAAAAAAAAGAACAAAGAAAGAAATAAACTAAAGACAGGAGAAAAATAAAAAGAGAAAAAAGGAGGAAAAAAACAAAACAAAAAAAACGGGGGGAAAAAAAGAAAAAAGAAAAAAACAGAAAACAAAGTCAAAGAAGAAAAAGAGAAAGGAAAAAAAGAAAATACATACAAAAAAAGAGTAAAACAAAGAAAAAAGAAGAAAAAAAGCAAAAAAAGTCAGATTTTTATGTACCTGTTGCTCAAGATGCCAGACAATAACGCCAAGTTTATTTTTTTTCTTGATTTTGGTTGCAAACACAATTCCCCGACACATATCCTACTTACACTTACTAAAGCATTTGTCATTCAATTATAAATAAACCAGTTCGCCACAACTTACAATATATGAAATGGACATCACAAACGCGGACATTCCTAATGGTGTCCTCGGTCCAGTCAGTTATTGAACTGGCTTTCAGCCACAGACTGGGAATTGCAAAAAAAATTGTGTTGCCTAAAATTGTGACTTTTGCACCCCTACACACAACAGCTGGGGATGTTTTTTTTTGTACATCATGATTTGCAACTCGGAATACAAATCTTCCCTCGCTCTATGCAAACTCATACTCTCTTGATTCTGTGCTGATGACGTAGACTGGAAAGGGTTCTGTCCAGTAAAGTATTCGTACTTGGGACACAAAATTGGACGCCGAGGTGTCGACAAATCGGCAAAAGCGCGGATCGTGTTTTCCTTTTTATTTTCTTTCTTGTAAAAACCCCAGGGCGCAATTCCGTGCTGGAAAGCGCCAAGGCCGTGCTTGCAAGTCAGACTCCGTTTGTGTCGATTTATGACTCATCCTCGCGCTCGTCACATGTTGGCCTCCCGCAAACTCGGCCACATAGAAGCCAAAGTAGTTTTCCCGAGATGAAGAAGGAGGACAATGGTTGTCTGTGGCTGGTAAGGAATAAAATGGAAAACGGCGCGGTCTACCAAAAGATGGGGGAGCTTAAGGCCTTGAGGCTTCTTCACGTGAGGAGAACAGAGCAAGGGTGACATCAAGCTACAAGTCTGGACAACTGCAGTTTGGGTGCTCACTCCGCCGGCTTTGCTAGCTGGTGCTTGCTTCTCTCATATAAATGTTCAGGGTTGGGTAGGGTTACTTTAACTGGATTACTTTCAATGACTTTTGGATTACTCCAATACCAAATATGCTAATAAAAGACAAAAGAAACTAAATATGAATAAAATGACTCAATTTTGTGCAGGCTTGGGGAGTAACGGCAAAAATGTTGTTGGCAAGCTGTTTGGATTTATTTTCATTTTGTTTCTGTCGCATTTTATGTTAGTTTTGCCGGAGATCAAGGAAATCAAAGCCAGGAGAGAAAGCTTACCGCGTGTTGTGAGTCGTAATTGTATTCCTGGCAGGTAGAAAAATAAGATCCATTATTTTTTACTTCTTGTTATACTGACACTGCTACGTTTCAGACTGAACTTAAACCAGGGCTATCAGGTGGTAGGCTGGATTCAAATCAGTGTAGTTTGCAAGGGCGGGCACAGCGGGAACTGCCACGTTGGAAACAAGGATTATCGCCCAAGATTCAGTAAAGGATGAATCAAACCAAACTTTTGTGCTTAATGTCCTGGCAGGTAGATTATTGTGACGTTTTGCAATAGCAACCAGTGTGTGTTCCTAAAAGAACGTCCGCCTCACAGTTTAGAGGTCTCAAGGTTCAACTTCGGCTCCTTGTGTGGTGTTTGCATGTATTCCTCCAGTTTCCTCCCACATTCTGAATATATGGCTGGGATGGGCCCAGGACCCCCGTGACCCTCGTTAGGATAAGCAGTTCTGAGAATGAACGAAAGGTATTCTGGTGTGATGTTACAAGGACATCTAAATGTTCCACATGATTACACAGTGAGTTTACGATCATTATTAACATTAATGTTATTATTTTTATAAAAATCATCATTGTTGTTTCTGTTATCTTCATTATTATTTTAGAAAAAGTACATGTTTAATGCCGCTTTGCTTTAAAGGGTCAGTGTCTATTATTTGCCCGCTAGATGTTGCTGTTCATTTCATTTTGTAGAGAGAGAGAGAGAGAGAGAGAGAGAGAGAGAGAGAGAGAGAGAGAGAGAGAGAGAGAGAGAGAGAGAGAGAGAGAGAGAGAGAGAGAGAGAGAAATTCAAGTACAGCATTTATGAGAGGCACCTGGCTTTGGCAACATCAAGTGGATATATTTCAACCTGTAGCTATTTTTCTCTTGCGCTTCTCTGAGCGTTGTCTCGCATGCCGGATTCAATCCCTTAGCAGGCCTAATCCGCCCTGTGGCCCAACTGTTTGTCACCCCTGCTGTAAGGTGTGGTAAGACTATAAACATGTGCTACAAAGCACAATAAAGTATTCAAGCTACCGTAATTTCCGCACTATAAGGCGCACCGTGTTATAGGGCGCACCTTCAATGAATGATATATTTTAAAACTTTTTCCATACATAAGGCGCACCGCATTATAAGGCGCTATAAGTGCATGCTGGTTTAAGATCAGGTAATTGTGCAATTTTGTAATTGTAATCCTGTGCAGTCCTTCGAGACATTTTTGTGATTAAGGGCCATATAAATAAATGTGACTTGACTTGGCTACAGTAGAGGATGTAGTTACGTTATGCAACCATTAGATGGTGCCGTGCTAAAGGGAATGTAAACAAAACAGTCAGATAGGCCAGTCAAACTTTATTAATAGATAACAAACAAGCTTTACACAACTTAATTCACTCCCAAAATGAATAAACAGCTGTTTTATTATTTTCTCTGAGGTAAAGCATTTTCTTGACCCATCTCTAACATCTTTGATCAACAGCAAGGCATAACATTTTACTTTTCCTCCATTTAGTCAACACGCAAAAAAACGTCTGATACTGTTATGGTAAATTAAACGTTAGTGCAATCGCAATATAGTGACACTCGTAATGTGCAAAAACAATAACAAGTGCACAACAATAACAATAAAGCAATAACATAATAATTGTAAAATGTAAAACGTAAACAGCTCATCCTCATGCTTCTTCCACTTCCGCAACATCGTTTCCATAACGTTAAACTCTCTTGCTGCTCTATTTCCGTGTTCTACTGCGTGACTGATCGCCTTGAGTTTAAACTCTGCGTTGTAAGCGTGTCTCTTAATAGGAGCAATTTCAGGGTCTTTATACAAACGCACAAATAAAAGAGAATCGTTGTTTAATATTTCCCAGTATGCACAGCATCTTCTACGCGAAAAATGGAGTCGGTGGCTGCTTCTCTTAGTTGCGAGACCTTGCAATTCAATATTGATCCATATATAAGGCGCACTGGATTATAAGGCGCATAGTCAGCTTTCTGAAAAAAATCTGATTTTATGTGCGCCTTATAGTGCGGAAAATACGGTAGTTTGTTTTCTTGCACGATAGTGCTGTTCCAGTGAGTTCTAAGGACAGCTTGTATTATTTGACCACCAGATGTCGCTGCGTTGTGGTGTGTAACTAATAACGAGAGTTAGAAAGCACAAGAAAGAATACAAACAGTGAAGACTCAAAGTGACCCGACCGCACATTTTTCTCCACGTGTTTTTGACAAAACTTTTGCACGGTTTTGGGGGGGAGGGGTCCCAAAAGTGGGTCGTAGAACCTATTTTCAATGGGTCGCAGGACTTTGCCTTGGGAAAATAAAGAAAAAAATAATAACTGAGGGTCAATTAAAAGTAGATGATGATAATGCCCTGCAAATACTAGTTTACGCATGGCCATTTTATAACGAAATACCGGTGAATTTTGTTTTCTTATGTTGAGCATGGCCAAACACAAATACAGCAACGATAATATGAAATATATATTTCATTATCCGGAGGAAAGTATTTTGGGTTAGTAATGTAGCCAATTGAGCGTGAAAGGGGATATTATTGCCGTATTTTCCGCACTATAAGGCGCACCGGGTTATAGGGCGCACCCCCAAAAAATAGGTTTTGGTCTTATATTTTCCATACATAAGGCGCACCAGATTATAATGCGCTACAATGGGAACGTCGACAAAACAGTCAGATAGTTCAGTCAAACTTATTACCCCCTTAAAATTCCGAAAGCTTGCAAAGAAGCAAATACGTGTGTCAGATATGTACGGAAACAGTGTCTGTACGATGTCACCAATCACTCAAATGCATCGTTCCAAATATCATTCGGAAGGTTAAAGTCTTGGGATTCAAGAAATGCCAAACATTTCTTAGTTTCCATTTTATTTTTTGCTGGCAACTGTGTGGACAGCAAAGTAAGAATTTTATTGTGCAGGGAAACGTGGTTCTTTACTGTGCATATGACAATAAATACTTTGAATTGAATTTAGTTTGAAACAGACTCATCACAGAAACATCAAGATCGTTCTAAAACAAGATACCAGGAAAATATAAAGGCGCATAGCTCACCTAAGTTCTCTTGCAGCCATCACGTTCAATAATGATACGTAACCATGGTCTCCTTCCAACCGTGAGTGTCGTAAATCCAGGAGAGTAAAATATTTACAAATACAGAATAGTAAAAAATGTTTTCTCTATGCCGTAGTGCAACCCAACGTGTGATTCACATTCATCTTTTTCGGTCAATTGCAGGCTTTGTTTTGCCCCTTTAGCTTATGCGAGCCTGTAAATGATAAAAAGGATCCGCCCCCTTTACCTCCGAATAACTTTAGCCAATAGTGACTGATTCAAATGATGATTGACACATTGGTTAGGAAATGAAACACCGGTATATAAATCCCAGCATACACCGCGGGACTACTTCGCCTTCGGGGGAAAATCTAGTCGGCGGCTGCTTGCCCTAGTTGCAAGACTTTGCGACTTAATATTGATCCATATATATGGCGCACTGTATTATAAGGCGCATGGTCAGCTTTTGAAAAAAATAAAGGCTTTTAGGTGCGCCTTATACTGCGGAAAATACGGTACTTTAAGTCGTTTTGTTTTATTGGGTCATTTTGTTTGTCAAACAAACGTGAATATATTCTACTATTTCTGGTTCAAACTCCGCAATCCTTTAATTCCACGTATTTGATTTAGGTTGCAGCTTGTACTTAGGTTGGGATGTAGGGTCCTGAAGTTAGACCAGTTTAGAACCACTGGTTTTAGATACTGTTTTAGAACATCAGATGCGTTCAAATGGGGACCTCTAGCGGCGACAGTTGGAAATTACAAGCAGCAGAAAGATTTAAAGGCGCAGTATTGCAGAGTTCGATCAAAACAAACCTTAAAATCATTTCCTTTTTGTTGTTGGTTTTTTAATAAGTATTGTGAACTGCAACACTTGATTATTCATCAATTCCACGTCTAGAAGAAGTGAAATTGAGAAAGTCACATGACGCTGTCTCCCTGATTTCACTGACAGTTTCCACGTTGTGCAAATTTCTTTTTTTTCCATTTTAGAATTGCATACCCTTGAATATTAGGATGTAGTCTCTGAAATGCGCAAAGAGGAGCTGATGCTTGGGGGCAGCCCCTCGCTTGCAAGACGATGGCTGCAAAAAAGCGTGGGAGTTCCCTTCGAAGCCCCCTCCCTCTTCCCCAGCTCGCCCTCCTCCCTTGCTGTACATCCTCCCCCACAGAGGCTGCAGCTTAGCCCGCATCCACTTTTGTCCGCCATCCTTACATCTTTTCCATTTTTGCATCTTTAGCATCCCTTGCGTCCATCCGAGGGAGTCTGAGAAGGAAGGAGGGGGAGCTGTGGAGGAGGAGATGCAAGGGGGGCGCATCCTCTCCGTGCGAGTGATGCAGAGCTGAAAGTTGATCTCCAATTTTAGCGTCTCCGGATCGGCTTCGACGCGCAAGATGTCCGGCGCCGATGCGCTCCAGAACGTCGCCGATCGGGTGGTTAAATGTGAGTAGCAACACCACAAGATATTACATAACATCTTCGCTTCTCGTGCCATGGCGTGAATGTGGCCTGCCTGGAGATTTTTTTTTTCAGTCAGTCGCGCGACCGTCAAGTTGGTGCGCGTTCCATTTTCTTGGATTTCTCATTTCGAAAATTGATTGTGTTTTGGTGCACCAGACAACTCCAATGGGGGGGGAGGTTCAGCCGTATGAATTTTGAAAAGGTATTCATGTATTTTTTATACGTTCTCTCAGCTGTCATCGTTCGAATGTGCCTCAGCTTTGAGCTGGGTAGGGGGTGTGGGGGTTGGGGGGGTTGCTCGGATGCTGAGCTCCTGCTCTAAGACGGGCCAGTGATGCAGCAGGATTCCGAGAAGAAGAAGACTGCTTGCTTAAAACGGCTGTAAGGAATTTGGAACTTTTTTACTCGCAGCCGCCCTCTCCTGGCCTGTGTCATCATTGCAGCCTCTGTCAGCTTGTTCATGATGCGCGTGCAAGTAGGTGCATTTCTTCGACACGCTCGAATAAACTTGACATTTTCAGCTTCCTTGGGGTTTGGATTGGTTGTTGGAGTCTACTTGAAAGAAGGCGTCTTCTTACATTCAACATTTACCTGCTAAACTAACAAATAGAAAAGGCACTTTCCAAGACAGGGCAGCACGGCGGCGCAGTGGTTAGCGCATGTGGGGCACAGTTCATGTCATGGGAACCTCCTGCGTGGGTTCAAATCCAGCTCCAGTGCTTGTGTGGGTTTCCTCCGGGAACTCCGGTTTCCTCCCACATTCCAAAAACATGCATTTCAGGTGCAAAATTGTCCCCTAGGTGTGAATGAGCGTGTGAGTTGTCTGTCCCCGTGTGCCCTGCGATTGGCTGGCAACCAGTTCAGGGTGTCCCCTGCCCACTGGGATGGGCTCCAGCTCCCCGCGACCCTAACGAGGATAAGCGGTACAGCAAATGAGATGAGATGAGATGAGATGAGACTTTCCAAGACTTGGCCCCACCCCCCATTCCTCCTACATAATGTATTCCGCCTCAAACAGCATTCCTAAAACTAAGATAAAAGCCGATAAGACCTTTACAGATGCAGAGCATCATTTAAGGTTTCCTTAAATAGTTGAATGTTAAATATTTTCCCCTTAAGTCTGTGTTTACAATATCCAACTAAGTTCAAAGATATCTTTATTCTCTTGCAGAAAAATACATAAAAAGGAACAAACTATGATTTCTAATGGATATCCAGTTTGATGTAGTGAGTTTTATTATTATTAATTTGTATTATTCTTATTGTTGCAATGGAATCTTACTTTTCTTATACTCTGACGGTTTCTTATTTTACAATTCATAGTGCAACACGTTTTCCTGTATGAGTTAAACCATTTGACCTGATCGAGGTGAAAACAAACTGTGTGAATGGGTAAGTGTGAAGCACATTGTAAAGCGCTTTAGGAAGTCTTCAGTGACTTGTAAAGCTCTATATAAATGCAAAACATTTACCATTTATTTTTAACCACACCTATCGTCTTTTATCCTGCTTTTAGCAAAGCTGTTCGGGTAGAACACTGAAAGAAGTAAGAATGGGGTGGGGCAGGAACAGTAAAGAGTGACTTCTTGCTCGCCCCCTTGTTTTTATTTTTGTTCCTATTTGTTTGTGGAATTTGAAAATGGTAAAAGTCAGAAAAGTCCTGCTTCAATTAAAGTCCAAACACCAACCCAAACACCAGGAAAGATGATTATTCCATTATTTTAAGCATGTCTAAGAAATGCACCTACTTGCTAGATATACTCACTACCGCTTTACGTGTTTGACTATCAATTTTCTCCCCTTAACAATGGTTGCGTCATTTAAAGTGTCCTTAAAAAGTTGAAAGTAGAATATTTTCTTTTTTAAGTATGTGGTAACAATTCCCACCTCTGTTCAAAGAATTCCTTATGCTTTATTTTCCACTGCACCTGTTTTTATTTTACTTTTAGCAAAGCTGTTTGGGGCGGAACACATTATGACAGATTACATATGAGGAATTGGGAATTGCGGAGTGCCTGAAAGTGGCATTATTCCTATTTGACAGTGTAGCAGAAAAATGGTGAAGGTTTTACATAGTGTCTAAACGCCAACCCAAACCACAAGAAAGATGAAAAAAGAAGAGTTTATTTGAGTGTGTCTTACAAATGCACATACTTGCACGCACATTATGCACAAGCTGACTAAGGCATGCAGGACATGTGGCACTTGAGGACCGTAATGCCCAGGTCTGCATTATAAGGACTGGTTGGACTTCATACTGTCATTATCACATTGTTTTCCTGTTTCATCCTTGTTGCTACTGCTCTGTGAGGTTTTTGTTTCTAGTTCAGACGGTCGTGTTGTTGTTTTTGACATTTGTTTGTCCGTTACTTTGTACCTGTGTTTTGCTATTAAACATCATCCTTTTCTGACCATTTGGGTCCACCCGGAAATGTTACAGAGGGGAATTAGCGGATGTTGACAGGTATGAATATAAAGAAGGCTATTCTGCGTTTTTAGGAGGGAGACCAATCTAGTTTTGTGCACTGGTCCAACAGTCAGCTTCTGCTGTTTCCAGGCAGAGTCTGAAACTGCTTTCATCTCTCTTGCGGGTTTATTGCAAGGCCAAATCACACGGAAGTTGTTTTTTATGCACCAATCGCGAGACTTTGTCCAAAAAGTCCACTCAGGATGACTTACGTTTTGCCTTACTAATGTGTAAAAACACACTCTCATTGCCAACTCTGATATTTTGCTGGTGCAGACTTTTACTTTTTTTTAAAGCTTTTTATCAGAGTTCATTATTACAGATCTGTTGAAGGAGCTTTAGATGCTCCAGATACATTTTGGAGGGGCTGAAAGTTGTTCTTCATGCAGGGATCGACTCCGGGTCCAAGAAACGGCCTTTTCCCACGTACCATAAGCATCTCTCCAACCTTTCTGTAGCTCACAGTTTGTTTGCTGGGTGATTTTTGTGCTTTTACCGTAGTCATCTTTTGCTTTAGCTCTGTACAACATTGCTGTTTCCCAGTTTCCGCTGCTGGTGGGCCTGAGCAGGAACAGGATCAATATCCAGATAAGAATCAAGATCAGGTTGAGCATGTGAAGATGAGCAAGTCACCTGCAGTCTGTCGCTCTTTGAAGAATGGTTCTTAATGAATATGAGTTGTGGAAGAAGGACTGTATCAGGTATAGTTGGAAACATGGGCATAGGTTTGGTCTTGCATTGGTGGACACAGCGTATTTTCCATTTATTATCTGCACGGTTTATCCTCAGTAGGGTCGTGAGGGTGCTGGAGCCCATCCCAGCTGTCTTCAGGCAGTGGGCAGGGGAAACCTGAACTGGTTGCCAGCCAGTCACAGACAGAGCACTCACACGTTCATTCACACCTAGGGACAATTCGGACCGGCCAATTAACCTGACATGCATTTTTTTGGAGTATGGGAGGAAACCTGAGTGCCTGGAGGGAACCCACACAAGCACAGGGAGAACATGCAAACTCCGTACAGGAAGGCTGGTAGCTGGATTTGAATCCATGACCTCAGAATTGTTCTGCAGACGCGCTAACCACTGAGTTGCAGTGCCGCCCAACAGCGCATTTTTTAAGTGATTTAATAATATTGGTAGAAACAAAACAATGATTGCCCTTTACTGGTGAGGACACGTCCCCCTTCGTCCATGCCAAAACTACGTCCTTGGTTGTCAGACCAATTTTTGGTGCATTACTGAAAAACAGTAACAGTTACTATTACTAGTTACTACATCTAAAATGTAACTCGGTTACCTTCCGGATTACTGACACAAAAAAGTAGCCCGTTACTTTGAAAGTAACCATCTAGTTACAAATTACCAGGTATACTCGCATAGAAGCCAACCCCCCAAAACTAATAATGGAAAGAAATGGAAGAAAACATGTTAGCCAACCAGTGGAAGCAGTGAAATCTTCTTGTTTCTAGGCTTGTGCAATCTTGAGAGTTTGGGTATATTTTGCTGAAAAACTCCATATCCATTTTGTCACTGGTCTTCAAACCACTCCAAGATCTCCTCCATTTCTGGATTCTGTCTTAAAAGTTTTCATTTATTTTCAAAATTCAAGTGGTTGGGCTTGGGCTTAAGATCCTACCTCTGCAGAGGAGTTAAAAACTTTAAAAATGCATATTAAATTCTAGTAAATTTACTGTGTGCCGGTTATCCATCTGAACAAGGGTATTCAGAGAGCGTCCATCTTGATTGGATTGCGGTGCTGTGTGTCTCCAGCCGTCCCCTTCCCGCTAAGCCACCGTCTCAGCATGAAAGAAGTGTTCGACTGCGAAGGGAAACCTCGCGTGGACCTCCTCAAGGCCCACCTGACCAAGGAGGGCCGCTTGGAAGAAGCTGTAGCCTTGCGGATTATCAACGAAGGGGCGGCCATCTTGCGCCAGGAGAAGACCATCTTAGACATCGAAGCACCCGTCACAGGTAACACTCACGTCTGATGCCTGCAGATGCGTTTTAATCAAAGCAAGGTGTTAAGTTTCAACTTTAGACGAAACTCAAAATAAGGAGAGAAGACATCAATGGATTTGACAAGAGACCAGCGAAAGAAGTCAAGTCAAGTCATTTTTATTTGTATAGCCCTTAATCACAAAGTCTCTCAAAGGGCTGCACAGGTTATTGCAGAGACTATTATTTCAGACTATTATTACACCATCCCCTGATCTGAAACCAATATGAGGGCAAGGGAAAACTCAAAAACCTCAACATGAGGAAAAAGAGAAACCTTGAGAAGGGACTGCACATGTGGTAATCCCCCTTTCAGGATGACCAGGCTGCAATGTATGTTGCAAGTACAAATAGTACAGAGATATTGTCAACAAAAAATATAGGTTATTCATATGCTATAGAGTAGAAGTGTGTTTTAAGCTTAGATTTAAACATTTCCACTGAGGTTGCAGATCGGATCTCAGGGGGAAGAGCATCCCCACAGCACCAGAGCCCGGATGGAGAACGCTCTCGATCCTGCGGAACACTTCTTGGCTCTTGGGATCACCAGTAGACTGGCGCTTTCAGAACGAAGAAGCCTGGAAGAAGCCTTCAAATTTAAGGGATTCGCATTCCCCATTCTGAAGCCCTCTCCTGAGCCACCTGTTTTTAGTAAATCTTCAAGGTTACACAAAACAGATCATCCCCAGGTGGTGTGGATATCAAAGAACAGCAACATGATTGGCCAACAGCAACAATGATGAAATAGTCAAAAAAAAAAAATGACAAAAAGAGCATTAATAGTCAAAATAAGTATCGGGCATCCTAAAAAATCCCTTTGCCGTTGTCCAATATTAAAACCAGAATAAACTTATCACAAAGCAAATGTCTTTTTCTCCCAAATAAAAGTATCAGTACCAGTCAGCAGTACCAATGCAATTTCAAAGCCAACGAAAGGTGTCCTCATCTTTGCCTTTTTAAAATTTTCACAGTTTGCGGGGACATCCATGGTCAGTTCTTTGACCTGATGAAGCTTTTCGAAGTGGGAGGCTCTCCAGCCACCACACGCTACCTGTTCCTGGGGGACTACGTGGACCGCGGCTACTTCAGTATTGAGGTGAATCCGCCGACCATGCACAAGATGGCGCTCAGAGAAAAACCAAGCATTTTTTTCTGTCTCCGCAGTGCGTTTTGTATCTGTGGTCGCTGAAAATCCTCTATCCAAAGACTCTCTTTTTACTGCGGGGGAATCATGAATGTAGACATTTGACGGAGTATTTCACCTTTAAACAGGAATGTGAGTATTTCTCAGTCTTAAGCTTTTTTAATGTAACATACTAATTGCGCGAATGTGAACATGTTTTTCATCATTCAGTTACATTTCCCAGCCTTATCAAAGCATTTCATTTTCAATAAGTTCCATTCGCTTTTTAGTTTAATAACAAATGTCCATATTTCAACACTTTGTGTAATGAACTTGCTTAGGATGGTACAAAAGCACAAGCACAGGGCAGTGTCTGTTGTATGGAAATGCAGGCGGCGAGGCAACAGTGTTCAGAACACCAGATGCAAACAGGCGTTACTGAATAAACAGGCGAAAAGTTCGAAGATCCAGTTCAAGCCGCATGGTCGAAAGTCCAAAAGTTCATCAGGTCGTATTCGAAGTCTCGGAGATCAGCCAGCGATTCGTACTCTGGGGAGATAATACGGCTGTGACATAGGTGCTTGGAATGTGATGAGAAAAGCAATAAACTAGCAAGGAACCCAGAATACAGAGTACTTATAAAGGGAAGAGAAAAAGTCATGATATACAGAAAAAACAAGACCAGTGACAAAAGCTGTGAAGGGAATAATAGAGCCCAGAAGTGAGTAACCAAATTAGGTAACGGATGCAACGTCTTTGCCACAAAGTTGTTTTCTCAAATGGTAAATGTTAGATGGACTGCATTTATATAGCCCTTTTCATGTCACTGAATACCTCCAAAAGCGCTTCACAATGTACTTCACTTTTACCGATTCACACACTCACACCCTGATAGAGAGTCAGCCATGAAGGTGCCTATCTGGTTATCAAGGGCATAAGGGGTTCAGTGTCTTGCCCACGAACACTTCGACATTAAAGTCGGAGGAGCTGAGAATCAAATCCGGTACCTGCAAGCGCTCTGACTCCTGAGTTACTGCCACCCCTAGTATGAAAGCCAAGGGTGATGCAACGCCTACGAAAGAGTTTTTCCTCAGTGATATAAGATTTGGTATTAGTATTGTCACACAATGCCAAGATAACAGGATGACGTTTTACAACAAATAAAAACAGCGACCAGATGATAAAGATGCTGTATCTGAGTCAGATCAGTAGGTTTTGAAATTATGGAAATCGGTTTCTTGTGGGGGAGCAAATCCCTACCCTAAAAAACGGGCTGAAGAGGCTGTATTTGCTCAAGACTCACCACAGGAAGTGGTGGCCCTACTATCGCGGTTTAGGTATTTGTGAACCGTGAACAGGAACTAGCTACAGAGAATGAAAAACATGGACTGAGGCGAAATTTAGAGTGCAAGATCATGACCAATGTTCCCTCTAATCTTCCACGGATTTGAACTTTCACACAAAGTCGGTGAGCAACACTTGAAACAACAGTGAGCAACCATAATCCCAAATGTGGCAAGATAATTAATTATCAAACATGTCCAAAACTTGACATCAAGTTACATTTTGCGGAGTTTCCGGCAATGCAAAATGATTTTTCTCTTTTGAATGAATTGACTCATGTACTATTGCAAAGGTTTACGGCCTACAAACATCGTTTGTTGTTACAATTCTTTCACAAGATATCCATTTCTTTTTATTTCCTGATATATTTTGTCGCATAATATTAACATTTTTGGGGGCTTATTTAGTCGAATGTAAGATACAGAACTGTACTTAATCACATTTTTAGTGGAAGTACAATGTTGGCAACAAGATTCACCTGTCATAATTGGAAATTTGTATTCTTTTTTCGGTGTTTTTTTTCTACTTTTGAAAAAAAATTCTTTTATAAAAATCTCATTCTGTTTATTTTTTCCGAGCTGTTACTTTTTTCTTTTTGTTCTCTATTTACTTTTTTCCTACATTTCTTTCTTTTCTTTTTTTCTGTTTTTTTTTAAATACATTTTTCCTTCTTTTTTTCTCTTCCTTTTGTTTCTTTTTTTCTCAGCTTTTGCCTACTTTTTCATTTCAGTATTTTTTTCTTTTTTGTTCTATTCCCCCCTTCCTTTAAGTCATTTTGTGCATAATTTTACATAATATTTGGTCATGTTGGGATTAAAGAAGCAAAAACAACCAGAAGAGCCGTTTAGGACCCGAAAGAGCCGGTTCCTTTTTAGTGAGCCGAGCCAAAGAAGCCGGTTCTCGACATACTCTACTAACTTTACTCAACTTCGTTCGACTTCAAAATACCGCATTTAGGACACAACGTCAGGGGAACCCGTGTATTTTTACCTTCATGCACTGTAACTTTGACATAAGTCACCTCTTAAAAGGTAATTTTGAGCCCTCATTTTTGTGCCCTGGCTAGATTTGCTTGTGTGCCGAGAATGTGCGAGCAGTGCGCAATTGAGGAATAGAGGGAACACTGATCGTGACCTTTACTTTACCCGTTAAAATGTCCATTTGTTTCCAATGAGACGTCCAATAACTCATTCCCCATTTTTCAACATCAACATCTTCTGCTTTTCATGTGTTCTAGTCTGTTTTAAGCCCAGCAGAAATGATCTCAGACGTTATCTCATTCTTTTTCCAAATGGATCCAATCTTGAAATCCGCTTTGTGGCGATTTTCCAGGTAAGATCAAATATTCGGAGCAGGTGTACGACTCGTCCATGGACGCTTTCGACTGCCTTCCCCTGGCCGCTCTCATGAACCAGCAGTTCCTGTGCGTCCATGGTGGCCTCTCGCCGGAAATTCACACTTTAGACGATATCAAGAAGGTAGGAGTGCCGTTCTGACCCGGATCTAGATAGGATCTGAGAACGCCGTGTTCCATTCAGCTGGACCGCTTCAAGGAGCCGCCTGCATTCGGGCCCATGTGCGACCTGCTGTGGTCGGACCCTCTGGAGGACTTTGGCAACGAGAAGACGCAGGAATATTTCAGCCACAACACAGTGCGAGGCTGCTCCTACTTTTACAGGTGAGTTTTACGCCGACGGCAACGGACGGGCTTCCTTTCTTGTCCCCGTAATACGGGTGGCGCAGAGGCCGTTCAATAAAAAAAGAACAGTTTGCATAGCATTTCTCAGGCAACCAACTGCAACTCAAAGTACTGCATGAAATTAAGTCAAGTCATATTTATTTGTATAATAATAATAATAATAATAATACATTATACTTTGAAGCGCCTTTCAGGACACCCAAGGTCGCTGTACATACAGTAACACAAAACAATTAAGCAAGAATAAATCCAAAGTAAAACAAGCCAGTAGTAAATAGCTAATAAAACACATTATAGTTAACTTTAGAAGGAGCCCACAGACCGCAGCAAGCCACCAGAGATGGTGAGAGAGATGGAGAGATAAATATAGAGAGATAGAGACAGAAAGAGAGTGAGAGAGAGAGAGAGACTTGGGGAGAGAAAAAGAAAGAGAGGCTTAGCGAGAGGGAGATAGCGAGAGAGAGTGACAATGAGAGATATAGCAAGTGAGAGAGATAGATAGAGGGAGAGATAGGAAGCGACAGATAGCGAGAAGGCAAGAGAGGGAGCAAGAGAGTGAGATATTAAGAGAGAAAGATAGCAAGAGAGTGATTTAGAGTAGAGAAGAGAGGGATAGCGAGAGGGAGAGAGATTCCAAGAGAGCGAGCCAGAGAGAAATGGTGAGAGGGATAATGAGACACAGCAAGAGAAATGGTGAGAGAGATAGCAAGAGAAAGATAGAAATAGCAAGAAAGGAATTGGGAGGGAGAGCAAATGAGAGAGATAGCAAGAGAGAATAAGATATAGAGTAGGCAAATAAAAGAGATAGACATAGAGAGAGAGAGAGAGAGAGAGAGAGAGAGAGAGAGAGAGAGAGAGAATGAGAGATTGCAAGAGAAAGTGAGAGAGTAGGACAGCGAGCAAGAGAGAGATAGCAAGATAGAAAGAGATATACAGGAGGCAAACAAGAGAAACGGTGCAAGAGAGAGAGAGAGAGAGAGAGAGAGAGAGAGTGAGAGAGAGAGAGAGAGAGAGAGAGAGAGAGAGAGAGAGAGAGAGAAAGAGAGAGAGAGATTGGAAGGGAGAGAGACAAATAGAGGGAGAAAGTGGGACGGACTTAGGGAGAAAGAGAGCTAGACTTAGGGAGAGGGAGCAAGAGAGTGAGATAGCAAGAGAGAGAGATAGCAAGATAGAGAATTACCAAGAGAGAGAGACGATAGAGAGAGAGAGAGAGAGAGAGACGATAGATATGGATATAGAGTAGAGAAGAGAGAGAGATAGTGAGAAGAGGGCGAGGGATTGCAAGAAAGATAGCCAGAGAGATGGTGAAAACTAGAGACGTGGCAAGATAGAGGGAGAGGTAGAGAGAGAGAGTGAGAGAGAGAGAGAGAGAGAGAGAGAGAGAGAGAGAGAGAGAGAGTGATAGAGATAGAAAGAGAGAGGAGTCTTGATATTGTCGTTCTCTAGCAATGTCCTCCACACTGGGTAGAGAGCAGCCCATGATTTTCTGGTGTGTGTTGATGACTCTGTGCGGTTACAAAAATGGACTCGTCTTGTTCAAAAGTGCCTGTTTCGTTTGGACCGTTGATTTCGGGTGAGCAAACAAGAAAGTTTTCAATATCTTTGCAGTTTCTTGACTTTTCTTGCCTGTTGCTGTTACAGTTATCCAGCAGTGTGCGAGTTCCTCCAAAGCAACAACCTTCTCTCCATCATCCGAGCGCACGAGGCCCAGGACGCTGGGTACGTTTTCCAGTTTTCTGTTTTTTTTGGTTTTCCGGTTTCCACGCTTGAAAACTCATCGGCGCCACCTTCTTTGCGCTTCCCCACTTACAGTTACCGGATGTATCGGAAAAGTCAGACCACGGGATTCCCGTCCCTCATCACCATCTTCTCAGCGCCCAACTACTTGGATGTTTACAACAACAAAGGTCTGTTATTATTACATTCTGGGCCCACCAACCCGGAAAAATTGAGTTGGAGACCCTTGCTTTCCTAAGTTTTTTTTTAATTTGGTCTTTTTACCAATCTGGTCTCGTGAAATGTTGATAAAAGCAGTAGTCTGCAACCTTTACTGTTCCAAGGACCAGTTTAATGTCCAATTAAATTCTCTTGGCCCGGTCCAATAATAACATAAGCAAAAATTAACGATAACAGCAATAATAATAATGATAATTAGCCCGAATCCACTGTGTATCCATGAGATCACTCCTGTTCTAGATGACTTTAGAAAAGGCATTCGATGTGATCTCATGATCACCCTGAACTCTTTCCCCAATTGCACCATTCCCACATTGTACAAGGTGGCACTGAGAATTACATTAGTTTGATGATGGAATAAAATGAATGAATACATTTTCTTATGTCATCTACAATCCAAATAACCTAATCAATGTTTATTTCGATAGCACTTTATCACAAAGGTCTCAAAGGGCGGCACGGACTGGTGGTTAGTATGCGGCGTTCTCATCGTTGCGATCCGGGTTTAATTCCGTTTGCATCTAATGCCGAGCAAAAGTCATGGTATGACGCGTACCTTAACTTTGAGTTTTTTGATGCAAAAAAATGTGTGTATACAAAAAAAAATAAGGTATAAGCCAAAAATTTAATTTCTGCACGGCCCGTAACCAAACGACCCACCATCCAGTACCAGTCCACAGCCCTGTAGTTGCAGACCACTGGATTAGAACACATTGAGGAAAAACATTCCTCCCACAGACGCCATCTACTGGTGTTATTTTGTTTTTGCAGGGAAGTTTTGCCTCCAAATTGGTGGTCACTGACAATAGTCAATTTTTTTGCCTTGAAATGTAATCCTGAATTCTTAACCATGCAAAATGTGAGGAAATAGTACATGTTTTTTGCATGGAATCTATATATATTTAATCGGTTTATTACGATCATTTTCTGAGATAATGCATTTTGAAGGCATGTCTTGTCTTTGTCTTGAGCTGTGATGTCATCAGAGGAACATCAGCACCCTAGCAAACCAGTCGCTGTATTGGTTTACGTGTTAATTCACAAAGATGTTTCGAGTGTTTCAACCGAAGTTTAGGTAGTTTTTGTGGTGAAGCCCTAGGCTTGAGCGTTGTGTGGCAGGTGGATGCAGTAATGGTACTACAAAGGCCGAGCAGCCAAAAAGGGGCGTACTGGCCAAGAAAACAAATGGAGAGACCCCAACAAAAATAGACCAAGTGACACAGCAAAACTGGAGCTAACACCAGGCTAGCCGGCCAAACAACACATGGTTGGCAGCCAACGAGTGCCACCCGGGAGCAGACAAAACAGGAAAACAGGGAGCTAGCCGGACCAAATTATACCAATTGCGATACATGGAGCAAAAAATAACAAAGAAAATCCACCATCGCCTATCTCTAAGGAGAAATGGGCTAATGCAATTGCAGTTCACCACAATCGCCGTCTGTTTCGGAGCTGGCTTCACATGTTGTGTTAATGTTGATGTTCCTTTAATGACGTCACAGCTTTAGAGAAAACAACCTAGTTGAAGTAACTTTGAGTCAATTTCCTCGAGTCCCCTGACGCCTGGAATATTTTGCAACATATTTACATGACTGCGTGGAAGAACACTACATGTTCGGTGTCTAGTTGAAAAACACATTTATTTTTCGTAATATTTTTACCTGAGAGCAAAAACATCTCATAGAGAGAAATTATTGTTATCTTTTTCACCAGGCATTGACTTTGTGCCACGCTCTTTTTACAGCCGCCGTCCTCAAATACGAAAACAACGTGATGAACATCCGACAGTTCAACTGCTCGCCGCATCCCTATTGGCTGCCCAATTTCATGGATGTTTTCACCTGGTCGCTGCCATTCGTGGGCGAGAAAGGTAGGAGCCGCTTGATTGGTCGTCTCGGCTGCCAATGAAACTCTTTCGTACTCCCAGTCACGGAGATGCTGGTCAACGTGTTGAGTATCTGCTCTGACGACGAGCTCATGAACGATGAGGATGAGATCTTCGACGGTAAAAAAAAAACAAAACTTGGCATCCAGATAAAAGATGTCAGCCAATGACTATTTCTTTTAATTTTTTTACCAGCCAATGCAGCGGCGGCACGCAAAGAAGTGATCCGAAACAAGATCCGCGCCATTGGGAAAATGGCTAAAATGTTCTCTGTCCTCAGGTGAAGTGCTGTTGCTCATTTTTCCATGGCATCATTTACCCATTATTTTCTCTTTTATTTTGGTACATAACGGTTATTGTGCTCCAGAAAGTCACTGATTTGCCCACTATTCTTTGCTTTTATTTTGGTATCTATTAGTGATTCCACTGCCCATACCTCTTTTCTTTTATTATGGTAAATGACAGTGATGATTGTGCAGAAAGGCCGTGATGCTCCTACACCTCTTCTATTTGATTTTGGTATCTAACAGTGGTTAAACTGCAGAAAGGCCCTGATTTGCCCATACCTCTTCTCTTTTATTATGGTAAATGACAGTGATAATTCTGCAGAAAGGCCCTGATGTTCCCACACCTCTTCTATTTTATTTTGGTATCTAACAGTGATTACACTGCAGAAAAGCCTGATTTGCCCCTACCTCTTCTCTTTTATTATGGTAAATGACAGTGATGACTCTGCAGAAAGGCACTGATGTTCCCACACCTCTTCTCTTTTATTTTGGTACCTCATGGTGATTACACTGCAGAAAGGCACTGATTTGCCCATACCACTTCTCTTTTATTTTGGTATCTAACATTAGTTGCACTGCAGAAAGACCCTGATTTGCCCATACCTCTTCTCTTTTATTATGGTAAATGACAGTAATGACGCTGCAGAAAGGAACTTGTTTGCCCACACCTTTTCTTTTTTATTTTAACTGATGCTGCAGAAGGGCCACGATGTGCCCAAACCTCTCCTCTTTCATTTTGGGAACTGATGCAGTAGAAACGCCACGGTTTGCCCAAACCTCTTCTCGTTTGTTTTGGGAACTGACGCTCTAGAAACGCCTGAGTTGTTAACTGATGGTGATGACATGTTACAAAGGGCCCAGATATCCCCTAGGCTCTTCTCTTTTATTTTGGCGACCGATGCTGAAGAAAGGACACATTTTGCCCAGACATCTTCTCTTTTATTTTGGAAACTGGTGCTGCAGAAAGGCCCTGATTTTCCCATACAACTTCTTTTATTATGGTAACTGACAGTGATGATTCTGCATACAACCTTTCCCTTTTATTTTGGCGACTGACACTGCAGAAAGAACCCGTTTTGCCCACACCTCTCCTCTTTTATTTTGGCAACGGACGTTGCAAAAATGCACAAATCTGCCTACACCTATTGCTTTATTTTGGCAACTGACACTGCAGAAAGGCCCCGTTTTGCCCACACCTCTTCTCTTTCATTTTGCTAACTGATGCCGCAGGAACGCTACAATATTCTGCACCTTTTCTCTTTTATTTTGGTAGGGAGGAGAGCGAGAACGTGTTGACGCTGAAGGGGCTGACGCCCACCGGTATGCTGCCCAGCGGGGTCCTTTCTGGGGGCAAGCAGACGCTGCAGAGTGGTCAGTACCCAAGTCTCTGTTTTTCCAATGGGGAATGATCCCAAAATTTTGATGGCTGCATCAATTTCTGATTTCCTTAACGATCAAATGATCAGAATGACATACCAACAGCAAAGAAAATATTTGGAAGCCTTAAATTAACATGGCTGAGCAGATTTCTCTCTGTCTAAGTACTGCGTATTTTTTCAGTATTGCAAGCTTTTCTCTCTTGTTTTTGCAGTATTCACAAACAGAGGTAAGATTAGGCCTTAAAAAAATCCAGCCCGACCCGACCCAGGGCGGCAGATACTAAAGCCCGATCAATTGACTTGATTTGCAGATACCACCCCGAAGTTAACGCTAAATTCCATATTCTATTCGTGAGGACTCGAAAGGAAGATAGGTGATTTATGATAACACATTCAAGCCTGTGTTTTGTAACAAAATCTATGTTAAACAAGACTGTATAAACATTTACATAAATTTTACTGAGTCTACAGAGGTTACATTAACAGAGAATTTGACATTATTCACAGATTTTTTAAGAGTTGACAGGAACGATTTAAGACCATTTATAATTTTGACGGGTTGAGGATTGGGCCATAAACCACAGCAGCACATACTTAAGAATCTCATGTGCCACTTTAATAGAATAGAATAGAATAGAATATACCTTTATTGTCATTGTTACAAAATGGGTTAACATATTGTGACAACGAGAGGCAGAGAGACAAAGAAGAATGACAGGTGGATACTAATAAAAAGAAGTCAGCAAAAGAGAATCCAGGCCCAACCTGAACGTAATGAATGACATAATGGGTCCAACGCAGACCGTAATTTGGGTCATGACGGGCCCGGACTCGGGCTTGAACTTAAGATCTTACCTCCATTCACCATCGGTCTACTTAAAAAATCTTGTCTGTTGTTACTGAGTTCCAATACTCCAAAATAATTTGATTGGCCACAAAGAGTGGAATACATCCTCAGCTTTTTGCTAGCTGTGCCGTTTTCTATTACACAATGTTTTAATTGTATGACAAGCATAATGGCCTGGTATTGCCAGGCATTTTAGGTGCGCGAGGTGGTTAGGGTCATGGTTTGTTGAAAAAGTGCCAGGGATGCACAAAGCAGTCCCAAAGAGCCACATGAAGCTCCAGAGATTCTTGTACACGAAAGCAGATGTTTATGGATTTTGTTGATGTGTATTTGGGGTGCCTTGACAAGAAACATAGCTAAAGGAAATCGCAGAGGGCTAAAATACAAATTTGTGAATTTTTATGAAAATACGGTCAGCCATTTCGGAGCCTATGAGTCACACACACACACACACACACACACACACACAAATCAAGATTTAATATATGCATTGTCATTCCATCCTTACTTCACATCAGACTGCTGCTTTTCAACCGCCATTTAAGTTTGGATTTTGAATGGTTGCAAGTGGTTTTCGTTTTTGAAACACACCCCCATCTCAAATGCATGGTGCTCCATCCACCATTTTCAAACCAGGGGCTGTTTGCATGGCTTTAACCTGCTCCCCTCCTCCTCCAGCCACCATTGAAGCCATCGAAGCCATCGAGACCAGCGACGAGGACGGAGAAGGTAAAAAAAATAACTGCAGCAGAACACAAATTATGCCTATATCCCCCACCCTCTTAGCGGTGTTGGGGTCTCCTCCTTGCACCACAAACGTTATTGCTTAAAACCTTGCTGGAATTGAGTCAGAACATTCGAAATACACAAGGCTGTTTCCATGGCAACGTGTTCCAGCATCTCACTCGAAAACACAAAGGTGGCTTTTCTTCTTGGCTAAACTTGGAAAGGTGCTGTAAGCACAAGTACACCGTCAAAAACAGACAACATAAACGCTTGAAAAGGACTCAGAAGCAAAAACACTAAAAAGTAACCCAATATCGGTTGAGAGTGGACCCGCCCACTTATTCCAAAATTTGGGTCCTTTGTTAAAGGGACAGCGTATATCATTTGGCACCTACGACCGGTTAAAAAAAGCTTTGTTCATTAAAAGAAATCTTGCCGTCACGTGTGTTCACTGCTGCTACCGTGAACCGTGCACACATGCGCTGTACTTGTCAAAAGGAACTTGAGAAAAAAATTACCGGTATATATATTTTACAAAAACAAGAGAGTATCTCGAATTTTTTTACCGATGCATTAGCCTTAAATCCGATTTACCCTAACATGCTTCCCTCAAATTAATCAATCTCTGACTTCTTTTGCTGATGCACATGCGCATGAGAGCGAATCAATGCAAAACAGCTAATTTTACCATCCCTAGTATGCAGCAGGGGTAAACCAGTGAAAGCTGTCGGGCCCTGCTATTGAACAGAAGAGTGTGTTGTGTCACCCTGACCCGAGTGACATGGCTGCTTTCTTGTGTCCTGTTTCATCTGGAAGGACGAAAGCATGACAAACTTATGTGCCGAGGTGCCTAACTTGTTTGGGTGTTTCGGCATTTGGGTTGGCCATGGTTCAAATAATTTTGTGTGTGATTTTTGCTATTTTTTCCCCTTTTATATTTTCTTTGTTATTGTATGTGTTTGTCTTGCTGTCAGTCACCCCTCTCGAGGGATATGACCAAGGTAAATTAATAGATAAAATAGTATGCAGAGATCCGCCCATATCTCCCGCTCACCCAATCAAATTGCTCTGTGTACTTGGCTGGCGTTTTTGGGTGTTTGCAGTTGGTTCAGAGGGTTTTTATCATGATGTGTCTCAACGGTGAACATACATTGGGCTTCCATATACAGGATTCCACAGAAATGTACCACCAAAACGGGTCACTGTCACTGTAGAGTGTAGTTGGGAATCTGCCCTATATATTCTGGACCGAACCAATGAATGTTGCATTGCTTTGGCTTTGCATACACTAAGATTGGCGTGATATAAAGAAGATTAGCATGGCCCTTATTTAAACTCCGGGCCAGATGTACTCATGAAAAGAGCCATAGATGGCTTGTGAGCCATATGTTACAGACTTCTGGGTAACAACCTGATATTCAAAACCGCCCCATTTGTCATTTTAAACAAACGCTGTGTGTACAAAAGGACCCCATTTTTACCCCGACCCAATTTGTCTTGATTTTTGTTATTTTTTTCAGTATTTTGGGGTTAGGTGATTTCCTCACCCGTGCTTTTATCTGTCTCCAGCCATCCGCGGCTTCTCGCCCCAGCACAAGATCAGGAGTTTCGAGGAAGCTAAAGGCCTGGACCGCATCAACGAGCGCATGCCCCCCCGCCGGGACCACGCCGCAAAAATCAACGAGGCAAACGGAACCGATGACAACAAAAACGTCCAGTAACCGGGACTGGGGACACCTGGCACGTCCCCATGGGGACTTGCAGGCCATTTGCTGCTTTCTCTGCCCAGGGAAGGGAGGCCGTACTTCAGTCTGCCCTGGAGTTTCTTCCAACTGCTGGATTACAAAACGGACCAAGTCGGTAACGTTGGTGACCAACCAACAAGCGGCGTCATTTCAGCATCCGTGCCAAGGAAAAGGGTTTTTTCCCCCTTTTTTTCAGGTCGGTTTTCAGATTCCGGACGCTGGTTTGCAAGTATTATGACAGAAATGTCCTCCGACGATTGAGTAGCCCTTTAAACATGGAAAGACAGACTCTCCTGTTTATTTTAAAGGTTGGGTGCACCATCTGAGGTGTCCTTAAAAAGTCAAATATTTTCTCTATTAAGTATGTGTTGACAATGCCCAACTGAGTTCAAAGAGCCCTTATGCTTTATTTTCCACTGATTTTATCTTACTTTCATCAAAGCTGTTAAGGGAGGAACATATTAGGTAAGAGGGATGGCGAGATGGGAGTGGGGTGGAAAGTAATTTAATGCTTGTCCCCAAGTGTTTTTTTTTGTTTCTAATTGTCAGTGTAGCATGAAAATGGTGAAAATAAGAAAAGGCCACACTTCAAACGTCCAAACCCCAACCCAAACCCAACCCAGATGAAGAAAGAAGAGTTTATCCGAGCGTGTCTAAGAAATGCACGCACTTGCATGCGCATCATGAATGAGCTGACTGAGGCTGCGATGACGACACAAGTCAGGAGATGGCGGCAGAGAGTAAAAAAGTTCCAAAATCTGCACAGCTTTCATTTGTTCTCCTCATATGGAGGAGTCACTGCAGTGCAAGATGAAAGCCTCCATGCGAGTGGTGGTCTCCTAGCAACCAGGACGATTCGAGGACGGACACAAAGTGGGGACGGGAGACGTCATCGTCTTCCTGTCTGTAGAGAATGGGAAAATGTTTTATTGTATTTATTTTTGTTTCTTTCTTTTTCATCAGTGGTCCCCAAACTACGTTCCGCGGGCCGGATTTTTAACCTAAAACAGAGCTCAAGGTCCGGGGTGTACGTTTTTGGTTGTAGTAGGATCCAATCCCAGGGAGCAATGGTGAGAGTACCAAATTACTACATAAGAATAGGCATTGGGTTTTATATCATGATTACACTACTTTTGGTCACAGTACCAGAGAGGAATGTAGATTTTGTTTCACATGTTAGAATGACAAAATGTAGTGGTATTCTAACATGTGAAACACACAATGGTACTGCGAGTAAAAATAGTGTGATAATGAGATAAAATATAAGGCCTCTTGGCAAGTCATCTATTCCAGTTACATGCCTTGACACAAATTAAGCAAACAAATGACACATTTCAAATTTATTGATTGAATAGCTGACATCATGTTGGGCCATCTTGCTGCCACGGGTACACTAAATACTATTTTTATCCCCCCTTTTTTCTTCTTTTTTTCTTGCTTTTGTCATTTTTCTCTTTTGTTTTCCCCCTTTTTATGTGTTTTCCTTTTCCTGTCCTTTTTCCTTTCTTTTTTTCTGATTTCATTTGTTTTCTTTAGTTTTCTGTTTTTTTCTTTTTTCTTTCTTTTTTATGTTTTTGTCTCTTCTTTTTCTTCTTTTTTTTTCTTTTTTGTTTTTACTCTTCTTTCTTTTCCGGGCTTTTTTTCCTTTGTCTGTCTTTTTACTTTTTTTCTACAGATTTTTCTTCTATTTTTTGGTATCATTTTATGTATCATTCATTCTGTATCATTTTCTACTTTGTTTTGCTTCTTTTTTTATTATTCTTTTCCTCCCTTTTTTTCTTTTTTTTCTCCTGTGACCCACTGAAAACGGGTCTGCGACTCACTTGTGGATCTCGACCCACCATTTGAGAATCACTGATTATTTCCAATTCACTGGTGGTCCAGTGCTCTGGCAACTAAGCTGATCACGGACCTGGTAATACTGTGCACGGCACAATAGAGAGTTTATGTTCCTTAGACTATTTTTTCTTTAAAGACCCTACACACTGTTATTGAGTCATTATTTATTTCATAAATAATGTTATTATTTATTTTCCGAATTGTTCTGTGAAGAATCCAGAAGGGTTATTTGAGTGTGGCTTTCTGGAAAACAATCGTTTTTTCTTACATTTAGGGGCTCCTGAAACCGTCCCACTTTTTCAATCGAAACCTGACCCCAACCTTCATCAGGGAAGGGAAAAGTGGGGCCCTCATAGGAAAAAGTTTGAGGACCCCTGATGTAGAGAAAGTGAAAAGGTTTTATTCTATTTATTTATTTATTGCATCAAGGCCGTCCTCAGGGGGACATTTTTTACCTTCCTTTGTGCATGACCTAGCACATTCAACATTTCTGAAGGAAACATAAAAGACACTGGAGCATCTGGAGAAGCTTACGGATGAGATGAGAGTTTTTTTTGTTTTTTCGAATTTTGGATTCCATCCTGCACACAGGTGCTGTCACTCAGGTGTGCATTCATTTCATCTTGGCCCACATTTTAGTTTCAATTAGCTAATTGGTTTAATTCAAAGGTTTTATCCTTAGTTTTTCTTTTATCATTGACAAACCTGACCGTGGAACTTCACTCTAAGGCAGGGTTGTCAAACATGCAGCCCCCAGGCGGGATAAGGCCCCACAACAGATTAATATCTGTCTCTCTTTGTCCCTCTCTTTCTTTCTCTCTTTTTTCTCTCTTTCTTTCTCCCGCTCTCTAACTCTCTCTCTGTCTCTCTCTCTCTCTCTCTCTCTCTCTCTCTCTCTCTCTGTCTTCCTTGTTTCCTTTTCTCTTCATTTGTTCTGCAATCAGTATATATTTCACTTTCCGTTTCCCCTTTCCTTTGTTTTTTCTCTCTCTCCTGCTCTCTTTCTCTCCCTCTCTCTCTCTTTCTTTCTTAATCTACTACTCCCCCGTGAGAGTTTTTTATTTCAACTATGTGGCCCCCAAGCTAAAATGAGTTTGATGCCCCTGCTCTCAGGTATCCACACTGTGATGACATTTTGTAAAAACTGAAATTTCAATCATTGTTTTTTTTAACGGATTTTCTCGGATAGGAAGCGGAAACATACGAAACGGATTCTGAGCAGATGATCCTGAAGGTCGAGACAAGGTCGTCGACAGCATCTCGGGTACGGAATGCATCGATGCATGCAATTCGGTTCCTAATTGTAACGTGAGATCGTGAAACTGTATTCGTGATTCAAATAGTACACTGGAATTATTTTGTAACTTGGTCGGTCTTGTTTTATCCTTTTTCTAAAGAGAGGCTTCCTTCTTGGGGTTTTTTTTTTTCGTTTCGGAGCATTGCTTTTATTTTGAAAATGGAGGGTAGCTTGACATTGTTTACATTTTTCTCGTACTGATATTTAATAGAGTGAATGAAATATAACCTGAATGAAAAGCTCCTTTCAGGCTGCTAAAGCATGTTCAAAGCATGTTTTTGAAGAAATTGGGCACCGAGAAAGACAGACCAACAGGATGGCTGATATTATTGTTACAGTTTAATCTTCTTTTTCTTGTTCTTGTACATGCATATTTTGACCTATGTAATGGATTTATCTTGCAACATTTTCTTTTGATATCTGGAGAGATTTGTTCTGGTATTTGACTTCTGAAATGATACACACATTGTAAGCATGCCCTATGGGACAAATATTTCATTTTTCTTTTGTTTTTTTTACTCTTGATTAAAATATGCATGAATAAAATCAAGTCCCGTTATTTCTTACTCGGCAAATGACTGCTTTTTATCATTATTGTGCTTGAGAAATTGATATTTTTACATTGCATAAAATACAGTTCTTGTCAGCAAATAAATCTTTAGCAATAATAATTTTAATTTTGAAAATTAGAGAAATATTGACGTTCATTATAGAGCCGGAAGTGACGTCGTTGATCACTTTTTACCTTTAGTCTCAGTATTAAGTGCAATGTGGTATTAGACTGGCTTTGAATTTTAGTGTACAATTTTTTTACTCTTGAATAAAATATGAATGGATAAAATCGAGTCCCACAGTTTTTTTGTGGGGCAAATAGCAACTGTTCATCACGATTAAGCAATTGTAGCTTGAGAAATTGACATTTCACCTTGCATAAAATCCAGGTTTTGTCAGCAAATATGTCGGTTATTTTAAATAATAATTGTAATTTTAAAAATTGCATAAAAATAGTGCAGGGATGTCTTTTATTTTTCTTTCGTTGTTTTACTCTTGAATAAAATATGAATGTACAAAATCCAGTCTCGTTGTTTCTTACTCAGCAAAGAGCTACTGTTCATTATGTAGCTTGTAAAATATACTTATAACATTGCCTTAAATTTAAAGGTCTTTTCAAGTAATAATTCATTAGTGATGAAAAAGATAATGATTTGAAAACGGTATAAAAATAGCGCAAATAAATGTTGACCTTCTTTTAGGCACCGGATGTGACGTCGTGGATTCAGGCTCACCTTTCATTTTCTGTCACAGTTAGCTTTGAGTGCATTTGAAATTATTCCATTATGTTATTGAATTAAAGCGTTTTTGCATTTAAAAATGGGCGATACAGTTTGACTGAAAATGTGTCGAATTCTTGACCTTTCCCAAGCTGTCGACACTGCCGCTGTCAGCTGCTGGGTTAGTCCGCTCCTAGCTAGCGAGTTAGCTATCTAACTAGCTAACTCCGCCGCTGTCATTCGGTCAGCTAAAATAAGATAAGCCAAACGTGGCCTTCAAGGTGGCTTGTCCCATTTCAGCGCCCGAAAAGCAAACGAAAAAAGCAATTGATGGACAAAAACGAAGCGGAGCGGCTGATCGAGAAGGCCAAAGTACTGTTGCGATCGGGGCGGAAAGCGGAGGCGCTGCAGCTGCTCTATGAAGCCCAGAAGATGTTCCCCAGCACCCGGGCTGCAGGTAACCTCACTAGGCTGCATGCGACGGACCCTTCTACTCATTTCATGTTTATTTGGGGCTGTCAACTGCTTTATTTAGATGGAGACTTCGTTATGCTGCGTCAACGCCCACCTCTGCACTTTGCATTGAGTTACAAATATTGTGCATCAACTTTTGCATTTGACATATGACATTGACATCAAGCAGTGTTTCCTAGAGCAGCAGAATAATACTTAGCGGCACAGGAAATTGATGGATGGATAGTTAAGTCATGTTTATTTGTATAGCCCGTAATCACAAGAAATCTCAAAGGACTGTACAGACTACATTGCTCCATCTCCTGATCTGAAACATACACGAAGGCAAGGAAAAACTCAAAAACCCTAGCATGAGAAAATTGAAGGAGCCACACATGAAATACCGTAAATTCCGGACTATAGAGCGCACCTGATTATAAGCTGCACCCACCACATTTTAAGAGGAAAACGGATTTTGTACATACACAAGCCGCACCTGTACATAAGCCGCATGCGCCCACATTTAAACATGTAACACAAACACAAAATTAACCCAAACCCGACTTCAAGTCCCGCGATTGAAACTAAATGTCCTTCATTAAAGTCCACAGTCCAAAAATCACAGCCGGCAAAATGAACGGAAAATGATACTGGTACTTAAGATTTGATGCAGACCTGCAGAGTCCAGGTCCCGTTGAAAGCAATCCAAGGAAGGTATATTTCCAAAGGTAAGGGTGGGAAAAATATATCAGATGAACACATTTACTCACGCAACTCCTTTTTCTTTAACCAACTTTTTACCCCCTCTTCTTTCCTTGTCTGTCCCTCACCTTTAGCGGTCCCCACTTAAACTCGGCACCCCGCGTTTGTTCCGCCCCTCATTTTTCGTTCACCCGTGCAAAACATATCAGAATTAGTGTATAAAATAAATAAAAATAAATACATTAGAAAAATATACAGTTGCACATACATATTATACATGGGTTACACATATTTACAAAGAAAGACGGTACACCAAGAGAATTTTCAAAGCTTTAATAATAATAATAATATAGCTTTGACAGGGCAGTTAATGGTAGCAACACTCGAGCGCCGCTAGCGGCCGTTAGAAAAATTACATAAATTGGCCGCATCACTGAATAAGCCGCAGGGTTGAAAGTTAGGGAAAAAAGTAGCGGCTTATAGTCCGGAATTTACGGTAATCCCTTTTTCATGATGACCAAGCTGCAATAGATGTTGCAAGGGCATCAACAGACAATACAGACATCAACATTAATTATAGGTAATAACAGCTTCCTGTTTCAAAATCTTGACTTGTACAGCAGGTTCTAGATGATGGCGTACTTTAGGTCCAAGTTCTGGTACAATGGCTCGAAATACATACACCATGCAACAACCAGGGTTTTCCTTCTCCCTCAAGGACATACTATTACTTTTAACTTATTATCTTAAACTGTAGTATTTTGTCAATAACAATGAATTCCATTCTTACCAGTTTTTTAGCTAAATAGTTCTGCATTTGGGTTAACTTCCAAAATCAAGATGCCATAATTTGATGTCTCGCATTTGGTGTGTGTAGTTCTGATTGACGCCATCAGTAAAAACGGAAGCAGCAGCGCCGCCCCAGAAGCCAACAACGCCTGTCCGCCCAAAGGATGGAGAGACGAGGACGACGAAAGTGCAGAGAAAATCCACGTTGGTGGTGATGACAAGAAGAGCTACACGGACGAGCAGCGCCAGGGCGTCCTCAGGTTCGTCCTGCTAACGCAAAGCGTGAGCACGATAAATGTTCAGGTTTCAACGGCCGCCACGTCCGCAGGATTAAGAGCTGCAGCGACTTGTACGAGGTTCTCGGCGTTTCCAAGGATTGCGGCGATGAAGATCTCAAGAAGGCCTACAGAAAGCTGGCCCTCAAGTTCCATCCTGATAAGAATTTTGCTCCCGGTGCCACGGACGCCTTCAAAGGTAGATGATCGTGTTGAGCTGTTTTCTTATTTTCACAGGTTTTACCTCAAAGTATAGCAACCAATAATGTTTAAGGAGCCATAACAGGTTAGAAAAAAAAACTTTCCGGACTATAAGGCACACCTAAAAAACGAATCCAGTGCACCTCATAGACTAGAAAATACGCTTGAATAGATTTTGAAATACACCATTTCAATGAAATGTTATGACATACTGTAACCATTTATAAATGAACACAATCGTTATAGTGGTGAAACCAGGTTTCAGAATCTTAATTATGTTCTATGATATACATTTTGTTTGATTCTGAAAATAGTTAGTTCTTACAACAGTTATAATTTCATGCACTCAGTAGTCAGGTCCGCCTTAAAGGGACCGTACGGAATTTGGATCTTTTTTACTTGCGGCTGCCATCTCCTAGCTTGTGTCGTCATTGCATTGGAGCCTTAGTCAGCTCCTTCATGATTCACGTGCATTTCTTTGATGCACACAACTACACTTTTTTTTTTTTTTCTTCTTTTTTTTTTTTTTTTTTTAAATAAATCTTTTATGTTTGGCATTTGGACTATATTTTCACGCTGCACTAAAAAATAGAAACAAAAAAAAACCCGCATGGATGAGCAATACATTGCTCTCCAGCACTCCCCTCACCCCTATTCCTCTTACCCATTGTGTTCCACCCCAAAAAGCTATGCTAAAAGTAAGATATAAGAAGATGGGCACAAAAAAAAAAAACATAGGGGCTCTTTGAACTCAGTTGGGCATTGTTAACACATACGTGATATACTAAATACACATACTAAACACATACATTCTACTCATACTAAATATGGAAAAGGGTTCACAAAACATGGTATATTTCTCTTGCATCTTTTTTTATAGTTTTTTATATTTTTTTAAAAGCTCCAGGGAGCCTCTAGGGCGGCACCTCTAGCCCAAGTCAAGACCATTAAGTCAAATGGATTTGGAAGAAACTTTAGCTGTTTTCAGCTAAGACATTTCTAGCTTATGTTGAAATTACTTTACTGCTCTCCAGTTTCTATTTTCTTCATTGTTGCGGTCAAACTTTCCCCCCTGCAGCAATCGGCACCGCCTACGCCGTGCTGAGCAATCCGGAGAAGAGGCAGCAGTACGATCTGTACGGCAAGCAGCCGGCACCCGATAGCCCCGCACACCACGCCAGCCACCATCGCCATCACCGCAACTTCCACCGAGACTTTGAGGCAGACATTTCCCCCGAGGAGCTCTTTAACATTTTCTTCGGAGGACGTTTCCCCTCTGGTGAGTGTGTCCCTCGACACGGATCTTGTCCTTGCTCTTTTTTCCCTATGTGTTCTTTTATAGCTGCGGCTATCCTCTGGTCACGATAATGGCTGCAATTAATGACGATTTTAACATATTCCGTGCCATAATGTGTAATAACGTTTTAGAAGCATTGTCCCTGAGTGCCAAAATCTAAAAATGTCTGTTTTTAATTAAAAAAATCTTTTACAAAGGGTTTAGCGCAACTCATCACTAAGTATCAAGCCTCTGGGAATAATTTGAGCATGATAAATCAACATTAGATAGCAGGAGTGGCTTTGATCAGGTGTTTGTCCACAAATCAAAGAAGTTCGCACTTCCTAGTTTTGCTTTCTGTATCCAGCAAAACTATTTCTATTATCGATTTTTGTTAAAAACATGGACTAAACGTTGCAAATCTAGTCACGATTTATCCGTTTCGTCTCTTCCTCAGGAAACGTCCACGTGTACAGCCACCAGGGAGGGGCCTCCTATTCGCAGTTTTATCAGCCTCGTCGAAGACGGGCTTACGAGAGACGCGAAGACGTGGCAGAGGACAATCCCAGTCAAGTTCGTCACTTGCTGCTTTGTGCATGAGTGTCGTATTCTTTGACTTTATCCCAGGCCGAGAAGAAAGTCTGTAAGCTGGATAAGCATTCTTATTACTGCTGCTCTAAATGGCTAGTTAAGAGGGGAAAAAAAATTAATTAAACAAAAACAATATTACTTTAAATATTGAGCAAAAACACATTAACTGTTATACAAACTTGATATTTTAGAAACACTGACAAAATTAATCGCCATCTTTATGCAACGCGTACACAAAAACTTTAAAAAGCCTGGGCAAATAAATGAGAAGTAAAATTCTGCATTCAGGTCACTTTGAGCCCCTGTGGTTTGTATGCTCCTTTTTTAGCACTCGTTTTTGGTTGACCTCCACCATACAGCAACTTCTAGTGATCAAATAATACACACTGTCCCTTTAACTTGACAGTTTTGGGATTTTCATTTTCAAAATGGCTGAGTTTTCACGTATTATGGAAATATATTTCATATGTTTTGTATTACTGTGCTGACTCTGCCATCAGGCAATAGAATGCCGTGCCACACTCGGCATCTGCAGACGCTCATGCATTAAAGCACTCTTTAAACTGATTTGGCATTACAAAAACACCCTGAAAAGTTAACACTTCTATCTTAAGATAAAAATCAATTGATAGAAAGGAAATGGAGAGTGGATTTCGAAATAGGTCACATGGGAAACAAAGTAATATTAAAAAGTATATTATCTTCCTGACATTCTCACAATACTAGACTTGTATTGGGATCTCACTTTGCATATTGCATCCAATAAATTAACTTTAACAACACTCGTGGGTCTGCAGATGCAGGGTGAGGCACGTTATTATCTTGCTTTAGGGCAGAGTGCGATAGTAAGCCAAAAGATTCTGATTTGGCTCAGCTGAGCCACAAACTATAGAATTACTGATGGCATTCGCAAGCTATCAGGAATTCAAGCAATCCAGTGTTTTGTTTTTTTGTTGTTTCATCATAGAGGATTACTGCATAGACTTCTTTAATAAGTTAAGACAATAAAACTTTTTTTTTTTTTTTTTGATGCTACGGTTTATATCATGTTTTCTAACTCTACCTATCAAATGATGAATACAATGTAGATTAATTAATTTTAAATCTGACTGTTCCTCACCAGTGATTAGAGATGGGAATTCTAGCTCTGTTTAAAGAACCGGTTGTTTTGGCTCAGCTCACTAAAAAGAGCCTTGTTTTGGTCTCTTAAAGGGCTCCTTTTTGTTTCCATTAACATTAAACACAAAATTAATTCATGATTAGTTTGAAAGTATGTAAATTTACAACATTATAAAACCTTTTTTTTTTCACTCTACAGTAAACTTTTAATTTGGAACATTTGAATTTCTTTTACTAAGCAACTTTAATGTCTAGCCACACACAATCCCTGAAGAAATAGGAAATTATTAACTCTTCAGTGCTATAAATAAACTATCAAATAAAGGAACTTTTAACTATTTGCAATTCAACTTTTAACCTATTTACTGAAACGACACGGAACCTCTGAAAAACACGCCAAAATAAAATGTGTGATTATCATTCAAATAAGTCTGAATTTGGCTACTTTTCCTGCTTTGACTTATTTCTTTTTGATTATCTTTATTTTTATCTTCTTTATTTTTATCTTCCTTATTGTACTCGCTTGAAATCAGAAATGACACCACACACATTGACCAATCATATACGCCTGGACACATCACCATCACACACAGACCTCACTGCACGTCACTTGATGATTTGTATTTGTGTAGCCTGGGGTGGCACGCTAACAACAAGCGAAAGCATTGTAGGGCCTGCTCCATCTAGGTGATAGATGTCGCTGTGTTGTGAAGTAGCTCTGTCCTCAGTCCATCTATGAGACTTCATTCCATGTGACTCTGTGCCCTCAGAACACCTTCACGGCCGTGCTGCAGCTCCTCCCCGTCCTGGTACTGATCCTCATCTCGGTCTTCACGCAGATGATGGCCACCAACCCTCCTTACAGCCTCTTCTACAAGCCGTGAGTTTTCTCGCAGGTTCGGCGTTAGCTTACCCGAGTTAACGCCTCGCTCTCGCTCGCAGGGGCTCGGGCCTGGTGGTTTCCCGCCATACGCAGCATATGGGCGTACCCTACTACGTGGCCAAAGGATTCCAGGACGAGTACCCCGGCGATGCCCTGGACGAGCTGGAGAAGACCATAGAGAGCGACTACGTGGAGTACTTGCAGAGCAGTTGCTGGAAGGAAAAGCAGCAAAGTAAGTTGACAGAAGCGCCTCGCGACTAGGGCTGCAACTCACAGCTAGATGAATAGTCGTCTAGTCAGACTATTGAAACGATTAGTCGAATAATTCTGTTTTTCCAAGATTTAGCATGAAGTTGAGTTCATTATGTGGACAATGATAATAAACATGAGAAAATTGGTTACAAAAAAATGCATGTTTTATTGAACATATTGCACAAATTGAATAAAAATGCACTACAGTAATCCATGTTTTTTGTGGGGGTTGCGTTTGAAAAAGGCTCCATGATACTCAAAACCCGCATAGTATAAATCTTTTAATTATTAGATATCTGTAACGTATACGACAGTGACAAAATAACTACAAATCTTCAAATTAAAACACATAATTACAGTGGAATGAATGGTCTTTATTGTCATTACACAATAGCAAAATTGAAGGGATTCTCCTTTTAGTGTATGAAAGCTATGTAGAGAGTGGCCAGTTAGTTGCACAATGGCTTTAGGGATCTTCTCGTTGAGCCAGGTCTCCGTGGTGATTAAAATAGAACAGTCACGAATGTAGCGGTTAACCACGAGTTGCTAGCTTGGCAGAGATTGCTAAAGAGAGTTGTTGTGTAGCAATAGGCCAGATCTGCAGCCACGCTTTGCTTCAACTCCCAACGCCGTCCCAGTCTCTATCCGGACCTGATGAAAATCCATAATTAGCATTTCTTTGCACTCTTCTCACTTTTTTCAGAGTCCGATTTATTAGCGAATTTCTTTTCATTGCAACTAGCTGCTAAAATAATAGCTGTCACCTTGCTACGCAATTTGTTTTAGGTGGGCAACTTGTGCGCCCGCCCATCTGTTAGACTGACACCATACACCACCCTATCAAGGTTGCGCGCACAGTCACTCCAACAACACACAAACACAAAGCTCTCCCACACCTGGCCCCGTGATAGCATTTGCTGTGTGTTGTCTGCTGCAGAATGCAATGCACGGTGAAAATCCGCTTAATATCGAAGCTGCAAAAAGTCAACCACAAGGGATTACTGAAGTATTTTTGTTCGCCCTATCCAGGCTAAAATATAAGAATAAAATCACACTTTTGTATTGAAATTTACGTGTAAAAAAAAAACAAATGTCATCAAAACCATAATGGCCGGAATCTTACTGAGCCGAGTCAGACTCCAGTTTAACTGTTCCATGTGTCCTTTAAATGTTTGTGCATCACCTATCTACCGCCGTGATACGGAAGCTCTGCTTTGCAAACTTTGCGAGGCGTCTTTATATTTGTAGGATCCAGGCTTAAATATAAGAATCAAATAACACTTAAATATTTAAATTTACGCATTGTCATCAAAACCGTATTGTCTTAAATGTTACTTGAATATTACTGAGGCGAGTCAGACTCCAGTTTAACTGTTCCATGTGCCCTTTAAATGTTTGCATCACCAATCTACCGCCATGATACAGTAGCTTTGCTTCGCCAATTTTTTTTTTTCACAAATCCGGCCTACAATAAAAGGATAAAATAACTTATTTTGACATTTTAGCGTACAAAATATACAATGATTGATTGTCATCCAAACCTTCTTGTCTTAAATGTTACTTTGATATTACTGAGGCGAGTCAGACTCTGTTTTGTTCAACTGTTCGACATGCTCCTTAAACATTTTTGCATTACAGAGGTAGTGCCATGATCCCTAAGGTCTACTTTGCAAACTTTTCACGTAGTATTTGAATTGGCCGTATCCAGGCTAAAATGCTCCAAGACTTAATAAGTTTTGGCACAGTTACTTGATGTTGACGCTGCCATTTCTGTTACCGCTCGAGACAAAAATGCTATCGCGCATGAGCGACTCTCAGCAGAGATGGTAATCATGTAAGAGGCCTCACTCTGTTGGAAAATCGCGTTTGGCGACAATAGTCGACAATTGATTTAATTTTCAATTGTATGATTGAATTTTGTCTCAGAATCGGACCTAATGAACCTTGGCCAGCTGTACCGAGACGATCGTCTAAAGCAGAAGGCCGAATCCATGAGGTTAGACAACTGTGACAAGCTTCACAGGTTGCTGGTACGCCAGCGGGGAAAATGAAGGTAAAACATTGTCTGAATCCATGGGGGGAGAACGTGCCTTCCCTATCCTGGAAGAGTAACTCTGCACGCTCCTTTTTTAATTGATGAGGTCGTCAACACTACGTGAATGTTCACGGGTTTTCTTGATTTTTGCTGTCGGTTCCGTGCCAAAATGTGTGACTTGAATTGGGGAGAAAACGGCATTATTTGTACTGTGACATCATGGACTTTATTATTATTTATTACATTTAATCATCGAAACAAATCACACTTATACGAAAATGACTGTTTCTTTTGATAGCTGTGCTTTTGAAGGCCAGATACTTGTTTTTATGACGTCCAAAATCAGATGTCTGCCGTGTGAAGACTTTTGTAACTTCAGGCTGTACAAGATGATATCTTTTTCAATCAAAATGGACTTTTGAAGCCAGAAACAAAAATGTGAATTTAGTTGACACTGTTCACTTCAAGCACATACTAATTATTGTGCCCAAGTTGCATGAAGCCCATGTTTCCCTATGCTCTGACTTCTTTTTAATCTTGTTGACTTCCAACTTGGATCAGTTCAAGGTTATGTTAACTTTAAAGGTACAGTGTGTAATATTTAGTGCCTCTAGTGGTACAAAAAAAACTTTCATTCATTAAAAAAATCACATTGATTTGATTACTACGCAAACTACATGAACTCCTGTACCGAAAAATATGTATTTCTTTTACATAGTGGAATCCATATCTCAGGTCGTCCCATGTTTGTCTTGCTGCGGCACTGGTATTTGTTTGCATTAGACAACAGTGCAATCTAGTGGACAAATATTACACACTGGAGCTTTAACATCATTGATGCAGTTGAAAACAAGTTTTTAAACAAAACTAGCAGGGAATTAAAAGGAAAAGTGACTCGTTTCTTTTGTTTGTGTCATTGATTGTCGTGATTGTGTATTACTTTTTAATGTCGGACACCTGCAAGGCGATCTCATTGGACGCCAGTTCGTTACTTTGTCTATTATTGCCCACTGTTGTTCATTAGTTCGACTTTTAGATCATTGTCACTATCAACCAATCCCGTTGCCGTTTTTTGGTAACCACACCCTGTAGAGCGAATCTGTTTTTAACTGGGAGGTTTCTTACCTGAAGGGTCTTCTCACTGTCCTTGCAAGTTTGAAATCCAATGATGTCTTCTCTCCTTATTTCGAATGTCTACTAAAGTTTAAACATACCAGTCATAAATTGATAACAAAGCTCTTACTCGACAGCAGGTAGCCTCAGATAGCTTTACCCACTTGGCTCATGACTTTATGGTCGTTTTTAATAGAAAAATATTTGACCCTTTTGGAAAGAGATATATAATGACCATCGTGTGATTATGTTACTCCTCAAAGATTTGGAAGCAGTAGGAAATGCATGGAATAGCTGCTGTTCTGTGATATTTTGTTTTTTTCTTTTTGGTGATCTGTCCTTCGATAATCAGCCAAACTACTTGCCTGCTTGACCCGCTTCGATTATCATTGGTAAAAGATCTTTTTGGGACCTTCAGTTGAAATATTTTGAGCATATCGCTCACTTTGGTTATTGTTCCAGCGAGTTTTAGGTCTGCTGTCATTAAACCTAGGCTTAAACGACCCAACCTTTACGCGGACAGCTTATGTAAAAATAGACCTGTTTTAAATCTGTTGTTTCTTTCAAAAATACTTGAAAAACACTTGTCCCACAGCTTTCCCTCATGCAGTTTTCATATCAGGGAATATTGTAATGGTGGTCTGTGCAGCCCTTGGACTTTTTGTGATAAAGGGGCTATACAAATAACCGTGACTTGATTCATATCCGCTAATGGAAGAACTCAAGAGCTGCAAACAAGATTTTATTTTTGAAAAGTCAAGTTTCCGTCATTACATCCACCAAACACAGTGATATTAGCACAGTACGGTTGCACAAAAATAGACGTTTAAAATGATTGAAAGGACAAAGTTAAGGATTTTTTTTTTGTTTGAAGGTAACGCAGCAAAAGTCCCGAGTCTTTGGCCTCTGGTGTCCCACAACGTAGTGCATTTATTATGTAGCCCCTGCCCCGTCGTATGACGCAATCCATCTCGTCAGATGAGTCGATTTTTGAGGCTTGAGAGATGCTCGCACAACCCGATGTCGGACGAGCGATGTGCAGCCGTCGCAGTCTTTGACCCATACTCCTGGAATCCCCTTTTGTAATCCCAGATTACTTGTAATCCATTTCTGCAAGATGGGAGCTTCCCCAGATCGCCGCGAGAGGGGATTACGCTGCACACATGACGCAGTCGAGGGGGGGCTGTCGTGAAGTAAATCGTGGAGGCATTAACACTCGCACATGACGCAGAGAGGAGAGAGGGTTATAAATTAAATCTCTGCGACTTTTCAGTGCCAGACAAATGATTGACCCCGTCATTTCTTCATCCTGAGGTCGGCTTCCATGGCACAGCGGCGCCCTCTGGTGCCTCCATCCTGCATAAACATACACAAGAAAATGTTGTTGCGTCTCACTACCATTGTTGGGAGTAACATGTTACGAAGTAACTGCGTTCCTGGAACGCAATTACTTTTCCTGGTAACAAGTACTTTAACATGTCAATACATTTTTTCTAACTGAACATGTTACAATGTGTGTAACTCCGCTACTTCTTAAAAACAGCTCACCAATTTCTACATAATATAATCTGTACCTGTTCCCCTTTGCTCAAGATGGATTAATTAACCCTTAGTCTGTCAGCATCGCCTGCTTATCACATCACAGAACTAAAGTTGGTGTTTTTATATGACCCTAAAAAGTACAACTCAATACAGTCGTGGCACCATCTCAAGCACAAGAGAACAAGAATTTCTCTATTGATATTCTCCCTACTGTATATACTTAAAAAAAGGTTCCCAACTCCTGCTTTACACAATGCCTGGAAAAAAGAAAACATCTTGGACAGTACCCAGAAATGAAGATCTTCGAGTGGTTTAAAGCCCATAGATAAAATGGACATGGTGTGTTTCGGCTGTTTGTTTGCAAGCTCTCAAGATTACACAAGACAAGAAACATGAATTGTTCACTAATCCGAAAGGTTGGTGTACATGTTTTTTTATATTTCTTGTATCTTGTTGGTATTTTAAGCAGTTTTAGGTGGTAGTCTATATACGGTAATTTGTGACCAGATAGTACCTTCAGAGTAACTTGCTACATTTGGGGTTCAGTAATTCTGGGGGTTAGACAACAAGTTTTTAAATAACTCGTAACGATAACAGTTCCTTTTTTCAGTAACACACCCGACACTGCTCGCTGCACACTTTTTGTGTCTACTTACAAAAAGGGAGAGCAGAAAAGCAGGAGAAGACATGGAGAAGGCGTCCTGTAAGTGAGAGAATTGTACAACTTTTTACATTCCTGTCGTCATCCCATTGGAAACGGTATTTTTTTGTATGCCTGCTGGCCCACCTTTTCGGCGGGCTCCTGCCGCCGGAAGCCCTCGCGGCCCCTGGGGCCCTTGGTGGCCCCCCCGGCTTCGGCCGTCTCCATGATGAGCTGCGTGGCCAGAAACTGCTGGATGTGCTCCAGGACGTCGCGCTGCATCTCCACGGCCATGTGGTGCACGTCGTGGTCCAGGCCGTTATACATGACGGCATTCTGGAACATCAGCATCATGTCCCGCTGGAACTCTGCGGTGGTCCGTGTGGCGCCGCTCTCGATGTTCTTTTTGATGCTTGCCAGGTCCATGGGTCTGCACCCAAAAAGATGTAAGAAAAAAAAACACTTTTTGATGCACAAACCAGCTTAGGATGGTACACTTTGTCATTAAATAATATATTATTCATAACCTCATGCAAAAATGGCACTACTGACACTTTGGTTACAAGAAAAAGGCTAAAAACTGTTGCATTTTGAAAACGGCCTTGTTTCTTTAAATCCACTATTGATTCGTCTTGTCCTACTGTAGCGTTGTGAGATATAGGCTTTTACAGCAAATATCACAAACTTTGTCTAAATGTATTGTTTATTCCCTATTGAATTGCAGTTTTTAGTGTATTTGTGATTCTTTTTAGCACAAGACTTTTTGTAGTGACAGTGAAGGAGTCAAGTTTCCCCGAACTGCTCACAACAACACCCACTGTTGCACGCGGTTCAATTCTCCTGTGTCAGTCGGGATGGAAAACAGACAAGAATAGAATAAATATGGTTCAGCAGGATATAAAAACTAAAAATAAAACTTGTACGGTGCTTGACATCCTTGAAATTTCTTGAATTTTAATGTTGTGTTTTCAAGGATCTAAAAGTGCTTGAGTTTTAGGGGAAGTGCTTTTAAAAGCTTTAAATTGTTGCCACTTTTTTCAACAAGTCCGCTTAAAAATTACGCCGGCACAGCCCTCTAGTGGCTATGATTTGGTATTGTATTTCCTCCCTCGGGATTAACAGCAGCTGGCATCAGTTTGTATGGGACTGTCCTATGAACTGTCATCCCCCCCTGCGGGACAGGTGCATGCTACACAAAAACAGGACACTATGAAAGGTGTATTAGTACAAGGATTACATATCAACTAAGTACGAGTCAAGCAATAAAATGAAGGTACTGTTCAGCGGTTATTTGTAATCGGAATAACTTCCTGCAACTGAAAATGTAGGCTACATATTACCATCATTTTACCCAAGATTTTTATGGGGAGATCTTTGCTTAAAAAGTATTCATAAACCTATTTTTTAGACCCACAAATATATTTGCAAATTACTCAAGATCTAAAAATTTGTCTGGATGAATGCGCGTAAGATTAAACATTGCAAATGTAAATCAGAAATGTATTTGTAGTTCTGCATAATACAAGATTCACCGCGGATTTCCTTCATGCTAGTGGAGAAATTGAAAAATTGGCTTAAGTCCTTTAAAATGCTTTAATCCGCACAACATAACATTTGCCAAAACAATAGCTAATTGTTACTTTAAAACATGTCCGTGCAATTGTGGTCAAAACATTTACAGATTTCTCATGCAATCATGGCCTTACCAATATCTGATGAACGTTTAGGAAACATTTACAAAAAAATACTGGATTTCATAATATATGCAATAATTGGACCATTATTGCACAATAGATATATAAGTACGGTAGTTAAGGCCAGTATCGCATGTCACCAGTTCAATTATGGAATTTATAATAATAATAATTCCAATACTGGAAAGTTAATAGAAAAAAAGAATAACTGAGACTGTGTTCCTCCCTCTCACGCCTAAAACCAAAAATCTGGAAAATTCAGTTGTGCCATTTTTGCATTAGGTTAAGATATCGTGGGCGGTCCCAACATTAATGTGGGCGGTGTGGGGTGGGCGTCTAAATTTCGATTATTCGGGCACTTTTTATACCGCCCATGATATACCGAGCGAACTTCAAAGAGACCCGGCATCCTTGTGGACAGCTATTCCTCTTAAAAAACGGCGGCGGCGGCCCCGTAAAGAAAGAAAACAGAAACGTGGTTGCCGTGCAGGTAGATGTGTGAAGCGTGTGAAGTCCAAGCAGCAAGATGGACGCGAGGATGTAACTAATTCCACCATTCATTCCTCGCCGGACAACCGACGCTTTGAACTCAGCGCTCACGAGCGGCCACAACGCCGGGAGCTTTTGAAGATCTCGACAAAGACTACAAAGAGTTCAGCTAAGTCAAATGATTCAGCAAAGCTGAAATTTGGTCTGTTAAATATTAGATCGCTTGCTCCAAAAGCTTTACTTGTTGATAACATTATTCGTGATTATAAACTTAACTGTATGGGTCTTTGTGAAACGTGGTTACGCCCGGATGAGCACTTAGCGCTAAATTATGCCTCTCCCCCAGACTACGAGAGTAGTCATATAGCACGCACGCTGAAAAGGGGTGGTAGTGTTGCGCTAATCTCTGAAAAATCGCTCAAATTTAATACACGTACCTCTAATAATTACAAAACGTTTGAGGCTCTTGTGATGCGGTCCCCTCAATTGTCAATTGATGTAATAACTATCTATCGTGCACCTGGGCCATACACAACTTTCTTAGACGAATTTGCTGAACTTTTGTCTGAACTAGTAACCTATGCAGACAAAATTATAATTATGGGAGACTTTAACATTCATATGAACTCCCCACACAGTTCACTTACTATTGCGTTTAGTTCTCTAATTGATGCATTTGGTTTTACTCAACTGGTTGACTTGCCAACCCATAAAAATGGGAACACGCTAGACTTGATTCTGACTCGAGGAGTTTTAACCTCAAACATTATGGTGCTACCGTGTACTACTGTTATCTCTGATCATTATTTAGTGACATTTGAGGTGCTAACTAAATGTAAAGTTAATAAAGCTGAGGGATCTAGCGGACGCAATATAAGCACTGGCACAGTTTCTGAGCTCTTTGAACTCCTTCCTGGAGCAGTTGCGTCCTTTCCTAAATACAATGGCTCGATTGACTCACTCATGAATGAGTTCAATACCACCCTGACTAGTGTGCTGGATTCAATAGCGCCCATAAAACTAAAATCACGTCCTAAAAGACGCACACCTTGGTTTACTGAGGAAACTAGAACCCTTAAAAAAGAATGCAGGAAATGGGAGAGAAAATGGCGCGCTACCAAGCTTGAGGTTTTCCATCAAACCTGGTGTGACAGCTTGTTAAAGTATAAAGCGGCCCTTGCCTCTGCAAAATCGGCCTACCTTTCGAAGGTGATTGCGTCTCAAAAGAACAACCCCAAAGCCCTTTTTGACACTGTAGCATCGCTTACAAGGCAACAGCCTATCGCAGACAGTTCGACACACTCTGCTCAGGACTTAATGGTCTTCTTCACTAAGAAGATTCAATGCATACAGGAAGAAATTGCAAAAGATATTGTTAGTACCACACGTATTAAAGGACTGAAATTTACAGATGCACGACAGGGTGGCTGCCCTGGGAAAATGGCCGGTTTTAGTGAACTGTCACTTGATGATCTCAAACAAGTGGTGAATGCGGCCAAACCGACAACTTGCCAGTTCGACCCGCTCCCAGGTTCACTTATTAAAAGTCTTTTTAGCGTCCTTGGGCCTTCAGTTCTAAATATTATAAATACATCACTCTCCTCAGGTGTAGTTCCAGCAGCTTTTAAGTCCGCCGTTATTAAACCCACACTGAAACGACCCAACCTTGATCCAGAAATATTAAGTAATTACAGACCTGTGTCAAACCTACCTTTCCTCTCTAAAGTACTCGAAAGAGTAGTGGCACAGCAGCTGAATGCTTTCATATCGGAGAATAACCTTTTTGAATCCATGCAATCAGGATTCAGGGCTAACCACTCTACTGAGACAGCTCTGATCAAGGTAACAAATGATCTCCTAATGTCAATGGATTCTGGCGCTTCATCACTTTTGCTGCTGCTGGATCTTAGTGCTGCTTTTGACACAGTGCGCCACAATATCCTACTAGAACGGTTGGAAAAATGGATTGGTCTCTCAGGAGCTGTCCTCTCGTGGTTCAAATCCTACCTCTCAGATAGGACACACTGTGTTAAATATGGTGAAACGACATCTGAGCCCTTTAATGTTACCTGCGGTGTTCCGCAGGGTTCAGTGCTCGGCCCCCTACTTTTCAACATTTACATGCTTCCGTTAGGTGATATTATTCGCAAGTACAATATCAGCTTCCATTGCTATGCAGACGACACTCAACTATATCTTCCGTTGGAGGAATCTTCCACACTAAACTGTGGAAATTTGGAGGCCTGTCTCACTGAGATAAAAGAGTGGATGTCACTCAACTTCTTGCGTCTTAACTCTGAAAAGACTGAAATGTTAGTCATTGGTCCTTCTAAATGCCGGGACTTATTCTCAAAAACTGCTGTGAACATTGACAAATGTCACATCACACAGAGTGACTCAGTTAAAAATTTAGGTGTCATATTTGACCCTGAACTATCCTTTGAGATGCATGTAAAACAAATTACTAGAACTGCCTTCTTCCATCTTCGCAACATTGCTAAAATCCGTTCAATACTGTCTCAGTCTGATGCGGAAACATTAATTCATGCATTTGTTACCTCCCGTCTCGATTACTGCAATGCACTACTCTGCGGTCTCCCGAAGTCCAGAATCAAGTCTCTTCAGCTAGTACAAAATGCCGCAGCGAGGCTCTTAACCAGGACAAAAAAGTACGATCACATAACACCGATTTTGGCTAACCTGCATTGGCTCCCAGTTAGCCAAAGATGTGACTTCAAAGTTCTCTTAGTATTGTACAAAATCATACATGGACTTGCTCCCTCTTATCTTTCAGATCTGATCTGCCACTATGTCCCGGGCCGAAGCCTACGATCTGAGAGTGCTGGTCTTCTGATGATCCCGAGAGCAAAGAAGTCTTCTGCTGGTTCGAGAGCGTTCTCCATCCGGGCACCGGTGCTGTGGAATGCTCTTCCCCCTGAGATTCGATCTGCAACCTCAGTGGAAATGTTTAAATCTAAACTTAAAACTCACTTCTACTCCATTGCATACGAATAACCTACTCCTCTTGTCGGTTGAAAATAGTTTGTGTAATATAGTGTAACAATCTGTGAAGCCCTTTGAGACTCTTCGTGATTTAGGGCTATACAAATAAAAATGACTTGACTTGACTTGACTAATGTAGAAATTAATAAATATCAGCAAGTCTATATCATGTAAAGAAATTAACATATAGACAAATCACATACCTAAATATATCGCACCCATATGATTTATTCATTTACACATTTTTCTTTGTATTTTGACATTTATTGTATCATTTATTTTATTTATTTTTTTATGTATTTTCCTCCCTCATTCATTTTTAATCAACCAATAGGTGAAATGCTCGGGCAACTGGGTCGCTTCCTCATTTGAATTATTTTTTGTTTTGACAATATACATGACAGAATCAACGACAAGCAGAAAACAACAACAACAATTCTCCACAAAATAAATAAAAATATACCAAAAAAGGTACCAAAATCCCAAAACAACCGATGAAATAATAGATGACAAAATAAATGACAAAAACATACCAAAATCAATAAATGACAAATTATACGCTTACATAAATGACAAAATACGCTGCAAAATAAACAAATAAACAATATAAGACACAACCAATTATAGGACAAAATACACTAAGAAATAAATGACAAAAATCAAAATCAATAAATACACAAATACTGAAATGGATAAATGGCAAAATACATGACAAGATCACGACAACAATAAAATGCATAACAGAAAAATCAATAGATGACAAAATCCACAACAAAAAAACAGAATACCTAAACTAATAAATGACACAACAAAAAATGGCATCTATTTGTAGCTATTTATTTCTACATGTGGCAGAATGGCTCCTCCATAATCAATGACCCCAATGAAGTTCCCCGTTACCTGTGCACGATGCTGTGATAGCCTGGCGCGATTTCTTCTGTGACTGGCTGCAAGAAAACGTTCGCATACCTGCAAATATATGCCCATCAAAAGATGAGAAACTTGTTTATTTAAAAAAAAAAAACCTCTAGAAATTAGTTTTAAACTGTGCTTCCCAATATTGTTTCAAACAAAATGGGGACTAGAGAGGTCCTGCCTAGTGTTACAAATAAATGGCGTTACTGGAATGCAATTACTTTTCTCTATAATAGCTGTGTAACATGTTAATACATATTTGTAACTCTTCGGTTGTTACCACTTGGTGCATTGCCATGTTACTCTGCCACTCTATAAATGCAGACCATTCATCATAGTTGAGTTCTCTTGCCTCGCTTACGTTGTCGCATAGATCCTTCGACTCAAGGTTAATCAAGATGGCGGCGCGTCGGGTAGACGCTGCGGCTCGGGCTCCAGTTCGTCTTTTGTTTTTCAGTGTCCCCTGATCCCTCTTATTTTCTCTTCGACTCCCTTCGCATTTACAATAATATCCACTACATCCCGAGGGATATACAGAGACCACCGGATCTCCCTGGAAGATTTGCCGCCTGCCGACAATGACAACGACGAAGAAAAGGCTGAGCTAAGCTAAGAAGGTGACCACACAGACCAGCGCTCCCAAGCATGTTCAACCAACGCCAGATCCATCCGTCCACAACGAGTGAATTGAGTTGCGGATCGCCACCAACAACGTCCGGAATTGGAGGACTTTTTTTTGCCATCACGGAGTCTTGGCTTTCCCGACGCCGCATTACATCACCGGCTCGAACGAGACGAAGACTCCGGTAAAAACAGGGGTTGGAGACTACGCGCTACAATAATAGCGGAACCATTGACACACAATGCTCACTCGATATGGAGTTTCTAGCTATGTACCGGGAGAGTTAACTGTGGTCTTTGTGTTTGCTGTATACTTTCCACCGCTAACAGTTTCACCAGATGCTAACGTTAGCATAGCGCTAAATCTCCTGCCCGCTGCTAAACATCAGCTTGCACTACCCCAACGGAGCTTTATCGTCGACGGCGACTTTAATCGGGCATGTTTATTGACTGTACTCCCAAATCCTTTCAATTGTGGACTCCCAAATCTACTAAATTGTGGACTGAGCAATTCGGAAAAACGCTGGACTGTGTAATGTAAGATCAAACATTCGGTTGTGTCCGGCAACTCTGTTTGACCCTCACAACCACCCCCCGAGGACAACAAAGTCAGTTAGTTCTTTGTTCCTTTGTTTCCTTATCCTCACTGTAAATGTGGAACTGGAGTCGTCCAATTTCGTTGTCACAGCCTGTGGTATGGAATTCGGGCCGCATCTGCCGTCATGCAAGGCACAAGACCCGGGACCGGCAGTCGAATCCTGTGGTGGTTACCACTAAGGTGCAAAACTCGCGAAAGGTTTCAGCTCAGTCCACAGTGCTGAAGCTTGGCCTTCTTAATATTAGATCACTAGCCTCCAAAGCTTTACTTGTTAATGACCTTATTAATGAACACAATCTTAACCTTATTGGCCTTTGTGAGACCTGGTTGAAACCAAATGAGTTTGTAGTGTTAAATGAGGCTTCTCCCCCTAACTTTGTGAGTGCGCACTTGGCACGACCATGCAAAAAAGGTGGAGGTGTTGCTCTTATATCGGAAAATAGGTTGAAATTTACTTCTAATACCCCTACTAGTTTTAAAACGTTTGAAGCACTTGTTATGAGGTCCTTAATGTCAACACCAATTTATGTAGTTGTTGTGTATCGCCCACCTGGACCATACTCAAATTTTTTGGAAGAATTTTCTGATTTGTTAACAGACTTAGTTACGTATGCGGACAATGTTGTAATTATTGGTGATTTTAATGTTCACATAAACTCCCCATCAAATTCACTTGCAATTGCATTTAAGTCACTGATGGATACATTTGGTTTCAATCAAATAGTTGATGTGCCAACTCATAAAGATGGGAACACTCTAGATCTTGTCCTGACCCGTGGCGTAGTAGCCTCAAATGTTACAGTGTTACCGTATCCTAATGCCATCTCTGATCACTATTTTGTTAAATGTGAGGTGTTGTTTAATGTTTACTGTGATAAGGAAAATATAGGCTTTAGCAGTCGCAATATCCGCCCTAAAACGGTGTTAGCCTTAAAAGAATTATTACCTACGGTAACTGCAGCCTTCCCTTCGTACACTGGGTCTGTTGACTCACTTACAAACAACTTCAATACTGCTTTGGTAAATGTTCTTGATTCTGTGGCGCCCCTAAAGTATAAATTCCGACCCAAGAAGAATACACCTTGGTTTACTGAAGAAACTAGGTTACTCAAACAAAGTTGCAGAAAAATTGAACGAAAATGGCGCACTACTAAGCTGGAGGTTTTTCGACTGGCCTGGTGTGACAGTTTGCTGAAATATAAAGTAGCTCTTGCCTCAGCTAAAGCTTCGTATTTCTCTAAGATTATTGTTGAACATAAGAATAATCCAAAATTTTTATTTGACACAGTGGCGAAACTTACCAGACAACAACTTAACCCAAATGGTTGCACTCATTCTGCTAATGACATTATGGAATTTTTTAATAAAAAGATTCAACTAATCAGGAATGAAATTTTAAAAGAACGCTCTGTTTCCTCCTCCTATATCAAAGATGTGGAGGTGCTAGGTATGGACTGTGTCAGCGGTTGTTTAGAAACATTCTCCAGTTTCAATGAATTGTCCCTTGATAATCTAACACAGATGGTCAGTAGGGCCAAGCAAACTACGTGCCTGCTTGATCCGTTTCCAGCTTCACTGGTGAAGGATCTGTTTGAGATCTTAGGACCATCAGTTTTAAATATTATTAATATATCGCTATCCTCGGGTATTGTTCCTATAGCCTTCAAGTCTGCCGTCATTAAACCCACGCTTAAGCGACCTAACCTTGACCCAGAAAGCCTAGGTAATTATAGGCCAGTGTCAAATCTGCCATTTCTTGCGAAATTACTTGAAAAGGTCGTTGCACAGCAGCTAAATGACTTCATGTCAGAAAATAACCTTTTTGAAACTGTCCAGTCAGCATTTAGAGCAAATCATTCTACAGAGACAGCCCTTGCAAAAGTAACCAATGATCTCCTTTTAACAATAGATTCTGGTGCCTCATCAATGTTACTGCTGCTGGATCTCAGCGCTGCTTTTGATACGGTCGACCACAACATATTATTGGTTCGTCTAGAACGCATTGGTATCTCAGGAACTGTACTCTCGTGGTTTAGGTCCTACCTGTCAGACAGGATGCAATGTGTTAACTATGGCAATATGACCTCTAAACAATCTAATGTCCCTTGTGGTGTTCCTCAAGGCTCTGTACTTGGCCCCCTTCTTTTTAGTATTTATATGATCCCGCTTGGTGACATTATCCGCAAGTATAATATTAGTTTCCATTGCTATGCAGATGACACTCAACTGTATGTGCCACTGGAAAAAACTGGACATTTAAGTTTTAGAAATCTGGAGGATTGCCTTACTGAGATTCAAAGATGGATGTCAAATAATTTTTTACGCCTTAACCCAGAAAAAACTGAAATGTTGATTATTGGTCCAGCTCACTGTCGTCATTTGTTTTCAAACATTACCCTGAACCTAGACAAATGTAATATCACCCATAGTGACTCGGTCAAAAATCTAGGTGTTATATTTGATCCTAATCTGTCGTTTCAGTTACACGTGAAAAATATTACTAGAATAGCTTTCTACCACCTCCGTAATATTGCGAAGATTCGTTCAATGCTGTCCCAATCAGATGCAGAGATTTTAATTCATGCGTTTATTACTTCTCGGCTTGATTACTGTAATGTATTGCTTTCTGGTCTCCCGATGTCTAGCATTAAAAGTTTGCAGCTGGTTCAGAATGCGGCAGCTAGACTTTTGACTAAGACTAAAAAGTTTGAGCATATTACACCTGTATTGGCCAACTTGCACTGGCTCCCAGTCCACTTAAGATGTGACTTTAAGGTTCTCTTATTAACATATAAATGTTTGCATGGGCTTGCACCCTCTTATCTCTCCGATTTGATTTCCCCCTATGTTCCTTCACGGAGTCTGCGCTCGGAAAATGCCGGTCTACTTGTGACTCCGAGAGCCAAGAAGTCTGCGGGCTCGAGAGCGTTCTCCATCCGGGCCCCGGTGTTGTGGAACGCCCTGCCTCTGGAGATAAGATCTGCAACCTCAACGGAAGTTTTTAAATTGAGGCTTAAGACACACTTCTATTCCAAAGCATATGATTGATGCCCACCTCGTATTCTGTTTTGTCCTGTCTTTTTCTGAGGCCTGCCTGGCTGATACGAAGGAGAAGGATGATTTGGGATGGGTCAGCGGACCGGCGTCTGACCTGCAGCATGTCAACCCCTGCATTTACCAGCTGGCGTCGTCGTTGATGTCATGCTCTTTCCGGACATTTTCAACATCTTACCTGGTGTTTACTATTCTGTGTACAGTAATGCTAATTGTAATTCACCCTGTTCAATCCTGGAAGGGGGATTACCACATGTGAGGTCCTTTCTCAAGGTTTCTCTTTTCTCCTCACACTGAGGTTTTTGAGTTTTTCCTTGCCCGCATGCTGGTTTGCTGGTTTAAGATCAGGTAATTGTGTAATTTTGTAACTGTAATCCTGTGCAGTCCTTTGCGACATTTTTGTGATTAAGGGCTATATAAATAAATTTGACTTGACTTGACTTGACAGCATATCCCATGTTGTAACAATGACAATAAAGGCATATTCTATTCTATTCTAAAACCAGGAGGGTATTAAAATTTACATATCCCCTGCCCCTAAAATGAACAGTTATAATGGCACTGTCTCTAGCACTACAAAAACGCTGAATTCCCCTCATCCTACATATCCACATTTCTTGTGTAAATGTTGTGTAAATTGTAACCTTATCTTTGTTCCTTTATCTTCTTTGTTTTCTTTTATCCTCACTGTCAAATGTGAACTGGAGTGCCACGTCCAATTTCGTTGTCACAATATGTTCAACCCATTTTGTAACAATGACTATAAAGATCTATTCTATATAGATATTCTCCCTACTGTATATATTCTCATCTAAGCCTGTAGATCAGGGGTCTCTAATGTCTTGGCAGTAGAGTAGCGAAGGACAGCTGAGATGCTCGCAGACCTCTTCTTGACTGAGTCTATTTAACCCTCCTTCCAATAATTAATGTTATTGGTAATACATAGTAAGAATGTAGTTATTACATTTAGTTAAATAGAAATTAAAAAAGTAATAAGTAGCTCTCGGCTTGAAGGTTGTAGACCACTGCCAATATATTGTTAAAATAGGTCACTCAGTGTGTTGACACCGTAACATGAGTTTTCCAGCTATATTAAATTTATTATTTAATTATCAGAGAATTACTTCATCAATAACATTATTCGTTTAGTTGTTATTAATGCATTTATGTTCATCCACATATTTGAATGAAGTATGCACATACTGTATCCTTTCATATCAGTACTTTCCCAGCATTGGTGTTCCGATGAGTCGGCCTTTATCTTATCATACAAACTTGTAGATTCAGCTGTGTGCAGTTACAACAAAAGTCTTTTGTTCGTTGAGGTCCTTTTATCTTGTAAGGTGAGTTCCAAGGATAGCCTGTTAGTTTCTATTCCGTTTTGTCAAATCCGCGCCTTTTTCCTATAAGACAGGGGGAGAAACATTCTTGCATGCCTTTTGGAGGAAGGGTACTCCTAGGCTTTTGCGAGGGAGATGCGTCTCCATCGATTGGTCCAGAGTGCACTCTGATTTGATCTTTATTTTGAAACTTTGTAATAAATGTCCTTAACTGCAATGTTTTTCTCCAGCTTTATTTTACTCGCTCTGGTCTCAGACATCAGATTGAAGATAGGGGCTTGGTTTATTGACCCTATGCACGTGACAGAATGAGAGCCATTCCTTTTTTTTCAATAATGCGCCAAACACCGGTCCTACCTGTGATTGGCAGCGGCTCTCCAAACCAGCATGATGGCCTTCTTCCAGATCTTGTGAGCTTGTAGTGCCTCCAGGTCCTCGCTGCATAAAGAGCTGCACCAGAAAGGAAAACGTTAAAACTGGATTGTGACCCGAGGATAAGCGACGGACGCGCACAATTGCGAGGAAGCGGGGCTACTAGCGATGGAGTCGGCCGTGGCGGTGAGAGGCAGCGAGGATGAAGCGGTGTAGAGGCTGCAAGCGTCCTCGCTCTCGCTGGCCGCCATCTCCGTTTCCGTGTCCAATCCCTCCACGCCGTCCTCCTCTTCTTCCGCTTCGTTGACCTCCTCGTCCAGATTTGCACTCGAGGCCTTTTCTGGACGCTTTTCACTCTCGTCCTTCGTCTCCTGCAAAAATAAAAGGGAAAGGTGGCCGATTTCTGACAAAATCTGACAAAAGGAAGCAGACCGATTTACCTGCTTTGCATCATCGGTCACTGCGAAATCTTCCGATTCTGCAGAAGAAGAAAAACAACAGACTTCCTTTACACTGTCAAGACTATTTCCTTCGCATTTTTCATGGAAATGACAACAAGCAGAATGGCCTGGCGTTCCTGCACGTAGGTTCAATTGCATCAATCAAATAGTTGGTTCCAATAAAAGATTGGATTCTGCTGCCTGGAGTGGTCAATAATCGGGAGCTGCAGTACCCAACTTGGCCGCCAAATGGCATAAGAGACCACACAAAAGCAGATGTTGTCACGGTTGTCATGACGCACAGTTGGTCCCAGCCGGGTGGCGCTGGATTCTGTCACGGTTGCCAAGGCGCCCAATTGGCCCCGCCCATGAACACCATCTGAGACACATTGACTGATTAATCTTTGGCAGTACTTAAACGTGCTCCTTTGAGCCGTTGTGAAACTTCTGTGATACTTCTGTGAACCTTCTGCAAGACTCCTGTTTAACCCTGAGAAATGCCTAGCCTGTAAATTTGCCTGCGTTTGATCCTGTTTTGTTTTTTGGCCTGATTTGTTTGATTTTTACCACGCTTTTGTTTGGATTTCTATCCACTTTCGCGACCATCGGTCCCCGGATCGAGCGTGCGCGCCCTCCTCCTCTCCCCAATAAATTGTGAGTACGTTAAGCTATTGGGTTCTTTTTTCCTGTTTCCTGCCCTGGTCCGTCCAGCCCAAAAATACAACTATTTAAGTTTTCACAAAAATGGGTTCTCTTACTTCACCTATAAAACACGCACAAATTGGGAATTTTAAAGCAGTTTAGATTAGATAGATAGATTATATAAAGACAATCCTGAGTCTTGAAAAAGATGAGCTCAAGCTAATAGGACAAAAACAAACCGAAGAGCCGTTTGGGACCCGAAAGAGCCGGTTCCTTTTAGTGAGCCGAGCCGAAGAAGCCGGTTCTCGAAAAACTGCACGCGCGCAGCTTAGAAGGAACACTGCCCCAAATGTAGGCATTTTTCTTAAAATTCAAAAGTTTTTCCGGATTTCAAGCACCCGTACGAACCTTGATTGTTATTATTATCATTGTTACAAATGTTATTATTGGGCCGGGCTGTGAGAATATAGTTAGAAATGAAAGGTTTGCCCACCACCATTCACTCACCTGGATTTTGATGTGGTCTTCGTTCTTGGCTCTCTTCCTGAGTCACATATCTTTGAGGCTGAGCAGATGCTCCAGTATGACAGAGCGCTAAGCTCCCGGAACTGCAGGAGGAGCTTGGCGGAAGGGGGCCCGGTCCCACCGGCGCTTTAGACTTTTCCGAGAGATCAGCCCGAGTTTGGCCCCTGACTTGCGACTCGTCTTCCTGTTTCTCGGGGGAAGGCTCAGTTTGCCATGCGCCCGGTAGAGTATGTCCGTTCTCTTCGCACAGGAACAGGGCGGCCTCCACTGCAGCTGCGTCCAGAGCGTCTGCAGCCTGTTTTTTTTTTTTTTTAAACGACAGATAGAAATTACCGTACTTTCCGCATTATAGGTAACACGGAACACTAAATTAAGAGCGAGGGTGGCACAAAAAAAAAAAAACACATCGTATGAGAGCAGTGATTGACCTGTTGGGACATATCACTGATCACAATTACTAAACCTTAACTCTAAGGCCTAGAATTGAACTATAATTAAATAAATACCATTAATAAATGTATTTGCGCATTGATTATTTAGACGAAATGCGTCGCTGATCACAACATTAGATGCAATGAGAATTGAACCCGGAACGCGGCAGGGATCTCGCTGGATCCTATCCTCCAGACCAATAGGGATACAGACGACACTAGAGGTTTGTGGTTTGATCGAAATATCGATATTATCAATTCGAAGTGAGTCCTTGGATATGATTGATACTACTATCCTAGGATCAATATTTCACCCCTCCAACATTGTGCTCAAATCACCACTTCTATATGTAGATTACACAGTCCTTCTCACTCCTTGCACCCTCGGCTCTTTAGTTTTATGATTTGTTTGATTGACTGACAGGCACACTACTAGCACCTCTCCCTACCTGGCCTGCAGCTGCATGCCAGGCGAATGAATACTGAAGTACAGTATTGTATCCCTAACTCACAGACTTTACGACGCGCATGAGATTCAGAACTGAATGATGAGAAAGGCATTGTTGAAAGTAATTCATTTGACATGAAAGTTATAAATAAACTCATGGCTTTCTCTTGACATATCTGGTATAGTAACTAAAAATAATGTGATAATGCGATAAGACCTAAAGCTTTTTCATGTGTCGTATGTTTCTCTATAGGTCTAGTGAATGGAATCCGCCACGTTCCGGGTTTGATTCCTGTTACATCTAATGCTATGCAATTGTGAACAATCATCAATGTTTGATTCCCGACTCCTCCGTATTATATGTGGAGGTGTCCTTGGGCAAGACACTGAATCCCTAATGCCCCCAATAAGCAGGTAGGCGCCTTGCATGGCTGACTCCCTATTGGTGTGTGTGTGTGTGTGTGTGTGTGTGTGAAGCACATTGTAAAGCGCTTTGGGAGGTCTTCATTGACTTGAAAAAGCGCTCTATAAACCATTTACCATGTTCCTAGAAACCTGGTTAGGTTTCAATAGTCTTACCAGTTCAATCCCTTCGAATGTATCCACTGATCTCTAATTCCACTACTACAAATTTTGTCTGCATACAAGATATACCGGATAATAATGTGCACATTTCAATTTCTGTCCAGTTTGGCGTTTTTGGGTGTGCCTGATAATCAGGAAGATACGGTAACTGTTGGAATGGTTCTCCTCTGCCAAATAATCACCTTGTCCTCAATGATGGCTATGATGTCCCCAACCGTCTTCAGGTCCAGTTCATCCGTTATGTAGGACACGTCCTCCTCACTCATGGCCTGGGGGGGAGGCTGGCCCTCAAAGGAAGCTGAAGGCGCCATTGATCCCATCTCTGGCAAGCAATTGCACATCACTATCCCGGGTAAGATCAAGCCTAAAAAATGTAGCCTGACCCAGACCGAGCCTCGCAAATTAATTTGATTTGCAGGACCTAACCCGAAGCAAACCCCAAATTATGTATTTGATTTCTTAGGAGAGGTGATTTATGATAAATTAAAGCCTGTCTTTTGTAACAAAATCTAAGTTAAACAAGACTGTATATAAACATTTTCATCTTTTATATTTCTATGTCTGCAACAGGCCACCAGAGGGCGCTAGTAATAATAATGGAACATTCGCTTTTAATAAGGCATGGACGAACTACGACCTGTTAAGCTTTTTCTGACTCACCGAACAAAAATCAAAAAATATAAAGTACAGTTTATAGTTTCGCTACTTGGCAGATTTTCATTGCGTGTTGTGTTCTGCATTCTGATTGGCTCAAAAGTGAACCCGCCCCTTTCTGCCTGTGTCTGCCTGTGTGTCAATCACGTTGCGGTTTAAGTTGTACACGTACGTAAGACAGCTTGTCGAACCTACATTACGTGCGTCCAAATACATTTCCAGTTTCTTTAAAAGACACAAAAACATTTTGGACAGACGAAAGGCTTAGTAAGATGATTCACACCAGAGTCAAATGTAGATAAACAAAAACAAAAATCATCCTTTTTTTTTTACCTTTTTCCAGATTTGATCAAATGTAGTGCTTAAAAACTAAACATGTTATATAATTTACTTTATTCATACTGTTTTAAAACTAATTGCATGACGTATATCAGATCCACAGAACGGCAGCGCAGTGATTAGCGCGTGTGCGGCACAGATCTGAGGTCATGAGATCGAACCTTCCTGTGCGGAGTTTGCATGCTCTCCCCATGCTTGCGTGGGTTTCCTCCGGGCATTTCGGTTTCCTCCCACATTCCAAAAACATGCATGTCAGGTTAATTGGCCCGTCCAAATTGTCCCTAGATGTGAATGAGCAAGTGCGATGTCTGTCTCTGTGTGCCTCTCGACTGGCTGGCCCCTGCCCACTGCTCCAGCGCCCCCGTGACCCTACTGAGGATAAGCGGTGCAGATATTGGATGGATATCAGATCCATGCTCTCTAATGGCAGATACTTAATACAAATCGATGACTAGAACAGACATGAGTACTCCAGTCCTCGAGGTCCGCAGTCCCTACATGATATTTTCGGTTTGTCTGCTTCAATAGAGGTCATTCCAATCACAAGGATCATGAATAAATTTCTGCCAGCCTGCTAACAAGCTGATCATTTGTATTCCTTGAGTTGAAGAAGAGAAACCTCCAAAATCATGGACGTGTGGCCCTGGGGAACTGGAGTCCCCAGGTCTGGACTAGAGGTTATTTCAAAGAGAAACATGAGATCTATAACCGTTCTTGCAGCTGACTTGCATATAAAAGTTTTAGGACCTGAAGTTGGCGAGGCGTCAGAAGAGGGCAATGTCGCGCTAGAGAGCGACTGCGCGCTGGCCGTGAATCCCAACGGGGCCGAGAGACGCGTGGGGCCCGCTTCGAGGAGCCGAGACAACATCGGAGCGCCTGCCGGAAACACGGACGTTTGAATACATGAGAAAGAGCATTGGAAGTATTGGAGTGGAATCTCTGCAAGTCGGTATGAACCTGATGCCGGCGAGAAGGGCAACGGCGGCTCCGGCGCTGCGGATGAAATAGCAGCAGGGACGTCATGCTCGCCGGTCTGGTAGGAATTCCCCCCCAAAAAAATTACCGCCATTACAAGGTTGAAAATCCATTTTGCAGGGTGGGCTGAAGACGTTATCTATGCGTTGTTTGCGGACGAAAAAGTTCCATGAGCTTATTCTTTGAAGTCAACTACCACAGCTGACTCCCCACCAATCAAGAGCCGGTTTCCTTCGAAACTTTTTGGTGGATTCCATGTTGTCAACTTCTAGATTTTTGAATAGCTTATGTTATTTTCAGGATTAGGTTCAAGTTTATTCTTGTATTTCGGTGATTTGCTTGACTTGCCTCAGTATACGATGTTTAAATGACTCAAAAGTACACTGTAGAGTTAAAAAAAACAAATGCTTTGAAATTTTAGTAAAGGAAATGTTTTTTTTTAATTATTTATTCATTTTGTGCATAATGTTATATTATTATGGGTAATATATCGATTAAAGGGACAACCCAAAACTTCTTTTTGTTTTCTATTTTGCTATTTTTTTTTCCTTTTTATTATTTCTCTTTTTCCTATTTTTTTATTCTTTTTGCTTTCTTTTATACCTTTTCCTTTTTTTCTTTCTAGCTTTTTACCCTTTTTTCTTGCAATATTCTTTGCTCTCTTTCATTTTTTTCTTGTTTTTTTCTTTTCTCTTGTTTTCCTAGCTTTTTATTTCTTTTTCATGCTTTTTTATTTTATTAGTTCTTTTTTCTTTTTTTCCTGCCTTTTCTCTAGTTGTTTGCCTTTTTTTCTTTTTCCTTTTGTTTCTTTCTTAGCCTTTTACTCCTTTTTTCTTGCTTGTTATCCTTTTTTCTGTCTTTTTTTCTTTTTTCTTTCTGCTTTTTTTCTTTTTCCTTGCTTTTTACTTCTTTTTCATTCTTTCTTCTTCTTATTAGTGCTCTTTTTTCTTTACTTTTCCTTATTTTTCTTCTTTCTAAGCCTTTTACTCATTTTTTTCTTGCTTGTTATCCTTTTTTCTGTCTTTTTTTCTTTTTTTTCTTCTGCTTTTTTCCCCTTGCTTTTTACTTCTTATTTTCGTGTTTTCTTTTACTCTCTCTTCTGCTTTTTCTCTTGTGTATTTTGTTTGTACATTTTTTCTTTTTTATATTATATCACTTATTTTAAAGATACATTGTGTTAAATGTGACCAATAGCGGCACTGTATTGTTTAATGAGAAAACCAGACAAACATGGCGGCAACTACTAGGTCTGAATTCTACTATGTAAAAGAAATACATTTTTTTTTTCAAAATATGAATATTTATAAAAATTAACATTGCTGAGATAGTTAATGCCTTTGTGCCTATTATTTAAATCAATGTTTGTTTGTTTTTACTGAATAAAGGTTCTTGTACCACTAGGTTGCACTAAATATTACTCACTGTCCCTTGAAGTTGTTTTGTGTATAAAGCTTCTTAATTAAAGTTATTTTTGGATTAAAGTAACAAAAAGATTCTGAAGAGCTGTTTGGAGAGCTGAAAGTGCCGGATCTATTTCGTAAGCCGAGCCAAAAGAGCTGCTTTTCTCAAAAGGAGCCGGAATTCTGATCACTGGAAGACGTTACCAGTCTGGAGGCCGTGGCCAAGATGTTGCCTTTCTTCAGGAGCTCGGAGAGGAGCGGGGATGGCGGAGGTGTTCCTCTCTGGGCCAGGATTTTGTTCTGGTCCTCGCCGAGCACTGAAGAATCTGCTGATGAAGAGAACCCGGTACGTCCTGTAGCCTGCAGAGGGGACAGACCAGCTAAAGATGGCACCAAAACTCTCTGGCAACGTGAAACTTACATCAGTCGCAGATGAAAGGTCAGTGCCCGATGAGAACTCTGAGCTGCCGGCATGAGAAGATGTTGGCGAATGCACGGCATCACGCCGAGGCGCGGCTTTGGCTACCTGTCTGGCTAAAGGAGACAGCGGCAAGTAGGGCTGCAACAATTAGTCAAAGTTGTCTACCAAAATTGATATTAGAAACAGTCGACTATTAACTCCATTGTGGACTATTGTCAATAGACACGTTTTTCCAACTGAGTGAGGCATCTTGCATGACTATAATCTCTGCTGAGCGTCACTCATGCGCCATGGCTTCTCTATCGCCACCATCAAATAAGTGTACGCGTACACAAACTTCTAAAGTTTGGGAGTATTTTTGCCTGGATACAGCCAATAATAAGACTATTTGCAAAGTTTGTAAAGCTAACCTTGTGTATCATGGCAGCATTTAGGTTCTCATACCTGTCCACCTGTATGTTTTTGCCGTACAAAGTACGTTTATCATGCATTATAAGACGTGTACGACGTACAAGAAAATCTATACGGAAAAATGCAAATTTGTCAATTATGGGTACCATCCGGTAAACACCAACTTTCACGAAACGGCAAATCAATCAAGTCAAACGAGTTCGCCGCGGTAGCCTCTATCTCGGTATCGTTTTTTTTCGTTGCAAACGGAGCGAGCGGTTTGATGCTACTGTGCGCGTGCATCTTCCGCCTGGGGATTTCCCATCATGCATCATTCCGTGGTAGTTGTGTAGTGAAAGGAAGTCCGTCTCTTTTTAGAGAACCGGCTTTTTCGGCTCAACTCATTAAAGAGAGCCGGCTCTCAAACGGCTCACCTGCTTTGATGCATTATATTGCGAATTATTATGTTGTATAAAGAAGGTAAGAAAAAAAGGAAGTATAAAAGGAGAAAATAAAAAAGACAGGTTTGTTGTTATCCCTTTAATCAGTATATTAAGTAAGTATAAAAGGAGAAAATGAAAAAAAAACAGGTTTGTTGTTATCCCTTTAATCAATATATTACCAACACTAATTTAATACAGAAAATGAATTCATAATTTGAATAAGAAAATGTATTATTCTACTTAATTCTATGTGCATGTATTTTTCCCTTCTACAGTGAACGTCCAAGCTACTTAATTTTTGAACTTTTTTTATAATAAACCTCATGTCGAGCAACTCAATACCTCACAACAAAATGTTAAATAACAATATATATGATATAAAGAAACACATGTACAATATAACATGTTAAATTACATAAATAAACACGTTTGAAAAAAATATATCTCATCAGCCACATCTCATCTCATCAGCCACACCGCTTATCCTCAGTAGGGTCGCGGGGGTGCTGGAGCCCATCCCAGCAATCAGTGGGCAGGGGACACCCTGAACTGGTTGCCAGCCAATCGCAGGGCACACGGGGACAGACAACTCACTCGCTCATTTACACCTAGGGACAATTTGGACCGGCCAATTCACCTGAAACGCATGTTTTTGGAATGTGGGAGGAAACCGGAGTGCCCGGAGGAAACCCACACAAGCACAGGGAGAACATGCAAACTCCGCACAGGAAGTCTGGAGCTGGATTTGAACCCACGACAGGTTCCCATGACATGGACTGTGCCGCACAAGCGCTAACCACTGCGCTGCCGTGCTGCCCAAAAAAATATATGATGTAAGATTATTTTGTAAGGGAAATATAACAGTTTGTAAGGGCATGGAGCCGTGGAGGTTGACAGGTATGGGTTCTCCACGAACATTTAAGGAGAAAGAATGTCGGACAATTGATCGAGTCTGACTCGCCTCTGTAAGATTCAAGTAACATTCGAGCCAATATGGTTCTGATGACATGCATAGTACACTTTAAAATTGTATATTTTGCTATAAAAGAGAGCTTGAGCGTTATGCCAGACTGTGCCTGACAAACGTATTTGAAATTAAATGCATGAAGTCGGAAGAACAAATGTCAGTTGTTAAAACTGTCAGGATCTGGTAGGCCACCTTTACCAGAGGGTGCCAACCAAGGAGGGTGGAACCGAGCACACCTGTGCCCAATCCTCCCACACTTGACCCTTTATAATGACTGTTTGACCATCACCCAGAATCGGGCCATTGCCATTTTTGTCCCACTTCCATCTTGTCTCCCGTTACCATGTCAGGTTTGTTTCTAGGTTGGACACTTTGAGAGTTTTTCTTAAGACCTGGTTTATTTGCGTTTGTTGTTCTTGTTTTTTTTGTTAATAGATCCCATTCTTTGTTGAGCACACCTGCCTAAATTCCGGTTTCCCCGCATTTGAGTCCACCTTCGAGAGCATGACAAAATCATTTAAAACGGCAAACGTCATCTTTGAATTCAAACTGTTGAGAATTTTTGTTTTTTTTTGTTCCAGACTTTGCAGTTGACCACTAAATGTACTTCACAAAATGCACAAAACCTTTATTTTATCACTGTTCTACTGCTGATAATGAGCCTGTTCAAGGCTGACTGGGAGAAAAATATTTACTTGATTTGAATGTATTATTTGTTTGCCTGTCCCTAAAATGGACAGAGGTTTATCTATGAATTTATGTTCCTACTGACTGAGCATTGTGCTTAATTGTTTTTTAAATTGGGCATTTCTAAAAAAAAATCCTCTGTATGTTTAATTAAATATGTATTTGTTATTGTACCAATTTATTCTGTGTTAATTATCATTTGCCACATAATTAAATGAAGGTGTTGCTTAATTTAAGAAAAAAAAAAGAAAGAAAATTAATTTTGGTGAGTAGTGGATTATTAAAATAGACATTACTTGCAGCCATAGTGGCAAGATCAGGACTTTTGCGTTCTCAGGTGTTGCTAGCAGACAATGTCAAGTGGTATGCATTGTCTTAGATGCGCTGATATGACCTCTGAACCTTTTAGTGTTACTTGTGGTGTTCCACAGGGCTCAATACCCGGTCCCTTTCTTTTCAGTATTTATATGCTTCTGATATCATTTGCAAATACATTATAATACGATGCTACCTTGGTAAGCGGTGGCCGTGACTTTTCTCTTCTGTTCAGCTTCCTCTCGCTCCGCTTTCTCTTTTCTGGCCCACACCAAACACAATCAATGTTTGTTGTTACGGTGAGCCACATTTGCAAACCTACCGCTGAATGTCCTTCCATAATTCTTCCAGTTTGGCATCCAGACGACCGGCTCGCACCAGCGCTGATTCTCTCTTCAGCGTCCTGCAAGTTGACAACGGAAAGTACTGGACTCCATTTTGAAGTATTTTCAAAATTGTCAAAATGTAATTGTTTGAGTTAAAGGTTTTCTGTAGAGTTAAAAAATGCTTTAATAATTTAGTGGAATAATGTATTTTTTTAATTATTCATTTTGTGCATATGGTTATATTATTATCAGTAATATATATGAATGGGACAACCCAAAACGTCTTCTTTTCTTTCTATCTTTTTAATTTTTATTTTTGTATTCTATTTTTTCCCAATTTTTTTATTCTGTTTTTCTTTCATTTTTTCTTTTGTTTTTCTTTTACCTTTTACCTGCTTTTTCCGTTTCTCCCTCCTTTTTTTTCTTTTGTTTCTTTTTTCAAAGATTTTTACTTTTTATTGATTTTAGCTTTTTACTTTTTTCTGCTGTGTACAATATAATCATCTCTGCCATCAGCTGATCGGCTGACCTGAGTCACCAAGCATTTTACTTTACTGTAGATTTGGGTCCTTACCCGAAAAACAGTTCAACTGCTGCCAAATACCTCAGGGACAGCGGGGACTTATATAATAAAAGCAAATCAGACAGATAGGAAAAACTAGTAAAAACACCTCTAAGTCTAACCCTGAAACGCACGGGGAGCCAATGTATCAGTTTCAAAACTGGTTTCATGTGATCCTCCCTCCAGCCTACATAAGCACACCTGCTGCTGAATTTGCAGTAGTTGCAAGCTGGCAATATTCTTTTTGGGGAGAGCAGTGCATTACACAAATCAACACGAGAGAATATAAAAGCATGCATCAGCACCTCCTTGTTTACCTGTGGGAGAAATGGGCCAACTCTGGCTATGTTCTCTAGATGGCAAACCTCTATTTTAGTTATATTTTGATCAAATTTATAACACCCACAGTTTGAAGGTCTAGAATCTTGTCCTTGGTGGGCGTGGTCAGGAACGGCTCACCTGTGCTCCTCCCGGGTTTTCCCGATCAAGGTTTTCAGCTGTTCCACCCGCTGAGCCGTCAGCCGACGCACGATGACGTCCCCCGCCGTCTCCTCCACTTCCCCTTTCTCGCCGCGCTTCCTCCTGCACGCGTATTTCACAATGTCACGGCAACATTTCGGTAGCGCACGATCGCTCGCTTTCACACCACTCACTTGGGGGCTTCCGTGTTTTCCAGGAGCTCGGAATACTTGGCGGCGCAGTGCTGGCGCAGAAAATGGAGGTCAATGACGACAGTTTGGCCCGGAAATGTTTGGACAGTAACATAATTTTTACAAGTTTCATTGCGACCACGGTGGGCTTGAAATGAAATATCTTGGCCAGAATTGAAAGGTGTTGTAAAAGGATAGTGGGATGTTTAGACGTGTTCTAAGGGATGGGCAGGGCACCCGTATGATGCGGCAGGGGTAAACCAGTGAAAGCTGTCGGGCCCTGCTGTTGAACAAAAGAGTGTGTTGTGTCACCCTGACCCGAGTGACATGGCTGCTTTCTTGTGTCCCGTTTCAACTGGAGGGAAGAAAGCATGACCGACTTGGGTGCTGAAGTGCTCAACTTGTTTGGGTGTTAAGGAATTTGGGTTGACCATGGTCCAAAAATCTTTGTGTTTTTTGCTACTTTTTCCCTTTTTTATTTTCTTTATTTTTGTATGTGTTTGTCTTGCTGTCGGTCACCCCTCCCAAAGGATATGACCAGGGTAGATAGATCGATAGATAGAATTGAAATGAAGACTGTAGTGTTTAATTCAAGTGGTTGAACAACGACATCTGACTGAAAACAAAGGAATTGCAAATTATTTTTTTCAAACACACCTTTTACGGGCTCAAACGTAATAGGACAATTAGGCTTCATCCTAAAAAAAAAAAAAAAAGATTTGTTGCAAATCCTTTGGAAGCAGTCACTCCCTGAAGTTTGGGAACCAATGGATAACCAAACGTTGGATTTCCTCCTCCTTGATGCTGTGCCAGCAGCCTTGTGTTTTTGCTGGTTTGTGGGTCTTTCCACATTAAACCTTGTCCTGAGCAAGTAATATGCATGCTTGATTGGGTTGAGATCTGGAGATTGACTTGGCCATTGCGGAATATTCCACTTCTTTACGCTAATAAACTCCTGGGTTGCCTTTGTTGTCTAATGAACTCTGCAGCATTTGGGTGGACCTGAGAAGAAAGTCTATCTCTTTACACTTTAGAATTCATCCAGATACTTTGACCCAGTGTGTATATATATATATATATATATATATATATATATAACAGGTGTAATAATAACTTTTGTTTTGTTGAAATTCCTGCTGAAATATGTTTGTATAGTTTGTGTATAAGTGTCCTGCAATGACGAGTCCAACAGTGCCACCTGCTGGTATGGGGTAAAGTTTAGTTTAGCCTCTGGTTTTATGACCGGAAGGCGGGTATTGTTAGCAGTCTCCAGCGTGCTGCTAATGATGTTGAGAACCAGCGGAGGTGCTAACCACATGGTGTGTGTATGTTGTGTCACTCATTGCAGTCTCCAGCGCGCTGCTAACGTAACTGAATTAAAAGCCTCATCATCCAGTCCAGCCTGAATGTGGATCCTTGGTGGGACACCGCAGTTACATGTATATCCACCATTTTTTTAAATTTGGATTCCTTTGAGCTATCTCTCTTGTGGATTTCTTCTCGTTTTAGTCTCAGGATCTTCTGCTTCAACTCTATTATGAACTTTTGATGTGTGTTCCAAACAACAGCTTCCAAATCAGCTCCAGACCCCTTCTTATGTTTATGATGTGGAAAGTGTCAAATTGCAGCTGAGATTGTTCACTTTAAGCCTGTATTAATTATATTATTGTCTTTCTGGATGTGTTTATGTCACTGTCCAAATATTTTCGTGTGTGTTACCATGCAGGCAATCATTCTATTCAGTGCTAAAGAACCACACGGAGCTCTAACCAGTGTCTGAAAAAACGGCTGCCTGGGGCGTGCATCTCTTACGTCGGGCGTACAACTTACACAACGTCTCTGCCCGGCTGGCCGACAACTTTTACAAAAATATATATATATATATCTTTATTTTTTTCAAATCAAACGTGTGCTTTATTCCGATTTCGAAATCTTCGTTCGGTTTGGAAATTTCGGAATTTTGGTTCGTTAGGCAATTTGCGTACTCGGCAGCCAATCAGAAGCCTACATCGAATAACTTTGTGCTTCCGGACTTTAAAGTCGCGCATTTGCCTATCATTTTCCAAAGTAGTCGCACAGAAAACACAAGAAAAATGGATAAGTGGTTAGGAATCAAGTCAAAAACCTCAGCCCCAGAAGATTCAAAAGAAGCTAACAAAATTTATGACGCTGCAAAACGTAAACGTATATTAAAAGCATCGTGGAAAGAGTTCACGTGGCTTGTAGCAGACGACGCAACGCAAACATTGCATGAATGAAGATGAGTTAATACAGGTACATACTGATGGCAGATGTCATATACATGCTATGAATCGTATAAGTAGATTTATAATAAACTTAATTTTAAAGTGTTGTTCTGTTATATATTCTGATTATCAATCCTTAATAGTTTGCAACAATGTTTTTTTGCGATGAGTCGTCTTATTGTGTTTCAAGTTGTGAAAAATGGGGCAGGCAACTTTTCAGAGTTGTCTGCCCTGGTGTCTGGTAACTCTTTGTCGTGAGTTTCAGACATTGCTCTAACGCCGCAGGTTTCTGACCCCCGGGCTAACCCATTTGGAAAACATTAAATCGGACTATGATGGGAATACTGGGAATATTCCCTTTGCGATCGGATTATTGCCTGTATGGAAACAAACCATAAAAAATGAATGGAAGGAAGCTCATTTTAGCATGAGACGGACGTACTTTTTGCGAGAACCAGTCAGGTGGGCGCCCGGGTTCCGCGAAGGGTTTGATGGCTCGGCTGACTGAGACCCTGAAAACCAAGAGTAAGGAGGGCAGATGAGCGCCACCAACTTCTACGTTGCAAAGAACCACAACCAAATATTTGTTTTTATGCAGACGGTGCGTCACGACATGATTATGGGGCACTCCATGCCAATCGGGTACCAGTTTCGGTCTCCGCTTTTCATGACCGAGGTTGCCAAACACAGCTTCTCCCGGAGCGACCACGGTTCCGTTGGGCCCATCACAAACGGCTTGTGATCTGCGGAGAAAAAGTCACATTGAGGAAGAGAGAAAGAGAGGTTTGCCATTTCTTTAGCTTCAGCATGCTAACTCGGTCTGCCATCTGAATCCCTTGTATTCTAATGAAAAGAATTCGGGCTCGTTTTAGAAAAAAACGGCTCTTTCGGCTCACTAAAAAGAGCCGGGTCTTCGGCTACCCGACAGCTGTTCAGATTTTCTTTTTAAATAATATACTGATAACTATGACACATTATGCACTAAATAATTAATTTGAAAATCATGTATGCTACTATATTATAAGAGTCTTCATTGTTTCACTATACAGTAAATGTTTACCTCATTTAAACTTTCAAATTGCTTATACTATTAAGCAAACAACACAGAGAAGACACCACTTATATTGACCAGATCAATAAAGGGAGAAAGAGAAACAGAAAGAGTGAGGAAGATGTGATGAAAACGAGAAAGGGAATGAAAAGGAGAGAGAGACAGTGAAAGAAAGGGAGAGGGTGAAAAAGAGAAACGGTGAGGGACAGAGAAAGAAAGAGAGCAGGCAAGAGAAAGACACAGAGAAAGAATGAGAAAGAAAGTAAGAAAGGGGTAAATGAACAAGAAGAGAAAAAGAGAGAGAGGAAAAAGGAAAGACAGACAGAGTAAAAAAGATAAAGCAAGAGAGAAACAGAGAAGTACTAAGACAGAAAATAAGAAAGAAAAGAAGAGAGAAAGAGAGGCGGAACAAGATAGAGAACAAAACAGAAAGAGGAGAACTAGAGAAAAAATGAAAGAGACAGAATGAGAGAAACAAAGACAGTCAAATAGAGGGAATGAAAGAGACAGACAGTGGGAAACGGCAAAAGAGAAGGGGAACCAGAGTGACCAAAAGAGAGAAAGACAAAGAAAAAGAGGAGAGAATGAAAGAGTAAGAAAACAAGAGAAGGAAATCGAGGGATGAAAGAGACAAAGTGGGAAAGGGCGAAAGAGAGAAAAGGAGAAAGAGTGACCGAAAAAGAGGAGAGAATGAAAGAAAGTGTGAGACAAAAGAAGGAGACTAAGAAAACAAAGGAAATACAGAAAGGGATAGAAAGAAGGAGACAGAGTGGGAAAGAGAGCGAGAGAAAGGGAGAGAAACGGAGTGATGGGGAGTCGGCTCTCTTAGCCGTTTCGTTCTTGAACGACACATCACTAATTGTGACTCACTTGTGATGCCGCTTGCCATGTCGCTGTCATCGCCGCGCGCCCCCGCTGCACATCCTGACACGCGCACGCGCAAACAAAAGCCTGTCACTCAAAACGTGCGTGATCTCCGAGCAGCGAAACACATGCACGCGCATGCGCGCTCACCTTTAGCAAGCACAAACGATTTTTTTTTACGTTAGCCGGCGCGCCCCATCATCATGACCATCTTCTTCATTGTCGCATTATGTCCCTTTTTAAGCGAGCCTCAACTCGAAACTCGCCCCAGCGGACCAGGTGCTGGGTTCGAACCCTACTCTGTCGACGTTTCAAAGCATAAAAAAAAAGATGGAGAGAAGAGAAAAGAAGAAAATGAGCCGAGCGAGCGTGTCTTCGTCGTCATTTGAAAGTAGCTAGCTGCATGCTGAATCTCGTGTGCGCGCACGACCGCGCACGCGCAGAAAGCTGGCTCGCAAGGAAAAAAGGGAGAAGAGATGAAATTGAGTGACGCTTGGTCGTTTTTCCGGAGTGCATTCCGAAAGAGCATGCGAATTCTGCACTTTTGCGTATTTCCTAAATGAAGGTTGAGCGAGTTTTTTTTGGACCCGAGCGTTTCTTCTTTGTTACCCATTAGTGCAAAGACTTTGCAGTTAAATGTACAATTTTTAACTCCCTCTTATCTTATTTTATACCTGTGAGCACCATCCAATTGCCCCCTTATTAATGATAGCAATTCCCCTTATAAAGCAAAAATAAACCTTACAAACACAACGCGGTACCTATTTTCTCACAGCAAGACACGCTATGTATCATAAAACCAAATATAATTTGTGTAAAAATTACCAAATAAACAACAAAAAAATTCAGCATCTTTCTTAGTTCTTCCCCTATGATGCTATAACCTCTGAGCCTTTTTGTGATTCCTGTGGCGTTCCACAGGGCTCAGTACCCGGTCCTATTATTTATATGCTTCTGCAAAGTGATAATATTCGCTAGTATAAAATCAGGCGATTTTGTATGGGGGGTAAATTTAGTGTCACCTATTATACATTGCAGATGAAAGATTTGAGACAAAATGGGCAAAACGAGTTCATTCTAGCAAAAAAGAATGAGTTTTGAAAAAAATCTTTCCTAGATTGTTATACAGCGTATACAAATTGAAAAAAAGTATAAAATACTGGGAAAACTTATACAGTTGACAGGTATGTTATCACAACGACATTGTTATTACTTAGGTTTTAAATGGGAAAAAACAGGAACCACAAAAACATTAAGAACAGGGTGTGACATATTCAGTAAAATCATTGGAATAATTCTGAAAGATGTACAGTGAGTATTCTCTTATTTTTTTTACAGGAATTGCATTCCAAAACAGTCCCTCATAGCAAAACCCTTGAAGTGGAAACTTTATTTATCAAATACCATGTTATACATTAAAACCAAAGAACAAACCCTATTTACAGGCTCAAGCATTTGTTCAACAGATAAAAGTACTGTAGTTTAAAAACACTTACAAAACACTTCTTTACTCTCAGATTATAATTTTAAAATAACCTCGTTGCTATACTTGTATTGCACTATTGCGTAGAAAATGTATATATTTTTTCGCCATCATGTGTTTGTGTGTGTGTATGTCACGACCAGAACAGAATCAGAACCCAAATGCGTAGCATTAACCACAAGTTTATTGATAGAATTAATTTTATTCATATTTAGTATACATATATATATATATACATATATATATACAGGGTTGGGTAGGGTTACTTTAACTGGATTACTTTCAATTACTATAAAATTATGACTCACAACACGTGGTAAGCTTTCTCTCCTGGCTTTGATCTCTTTGATCTCCGGCAAAACTAACATAAAATGCGACAGAAACAAAATGAAAATGAATCCAAACAGCTTGCCAACATCATTTTTGCCGTTCCATGTATTCCGTTACTCCCCCAAGCCTGCACAAAATTTAGTAATTTTATTCATATTTAGTTTTTTTGGGCTCCAGCACCCCCGCGACCCTACTGAGGATAAGCGGTGCAGCTGATGAGATGAGATAATATAATATAATATAATATAATATAATATAGGGCAGCACGGCGGCGCAGTGGTTAGCGCGTGTGCGGCACAGTTCTGAGGTCGTGGGAACCTCCTGAGTGGGTTCAAATCCAGCTCCCGGCCTAACTGTGCGGAGTTTGTATGTTCTCCCCGTGCTTGCGTGGGTTTCCTCCGGGCACTCCGGTTTTCTCCCACATTCCAAAAACATGCATTTCAGGTGAATTGGCCGGTCCACATTGTCCCTAGGTGTGAATGAGCGAGTGAGTTGTCTGTCCCTGTGTGCCCTGCGATTGGCTGGCAACCAGTTCGGGGTATCCCCTGCCCACTGCCCGATGATTGCTGGGATGGGCTCCAGCACCCCCGCGACCCTACTGAGGATAAGCGGTGCAGCTGATGAGATGAGATGAGATGAGGTATTGGAGTAATCCAAAATTAATTGAAAGTAATCAGTTAAAGTAACTTTACCCAACCCTGTATATATATATATATATATATATATATATATACCCAGTATACATATACTGTATACATATATTTCAGACCCATATGGTTAAATGTGATCGGTCAAAAATGTTTGTATATTCTTTTTAAATCGTTTCTCTTCCATTTATTAAATCTAGTCTTTGTTTTAAGTTGCAATACGCAATAAAATAATTCCTGACACACAGATGCAAATCAATAACACTTCTGGGTTTCAAATCTTTATTATACAGCTGGAGAGTCTGGTCACTTCCTGTGAATGGATTCTTCTATGGGTAGAGCTGGCTGTGGGCATCGTCCCTACACAAAACACGATGAAAATCCTCAAAAGCAGTGAAAAACCAAAACACAGCGAGGGATTACTGAGTTATTAAAGGGACAGTCTATTGTTTGACCACTATATGTGTAACCGTGGTGTACCTGTCCCACCAAAGATCCACATTCACGCTGGACTGGATGATGAGGTTTTTATTACAGTTTCTGCAGATGAAATGAGTCACAACATTAGCTTATCTGCTGGCTTTGATCTCTTTGATCTCGTTGGCAGCTCGCTCTGTTGACTGCCCAAAAGCATATCAAAGAGCTTTCTTTCCAATTTACATAAAATACATTTTAGAATATCACAATACATTTTACATCCATTTTAACAAGATACTTTTAACAAGAGATCGTTTTTTAACGTTTACAATGAATTCAACATATTTTTCTTTAGTCTGAATTTTAACCGACATCATCCTTATTATATATATGAGAGAATAGAAATAATAATTAATAATGAGGAGAAAAACTGATACAATTTACCTGCAGATGAAATGGGTCACAACATTAGCTTCTCTGCTGGCTTTGATCTCTTTGATCTCTATAAGGGGAATTAACATTTTAGCACAACAGAAACAAAACGAAAATAAATCCAAACAGCTTGACAACATCAATCACATTACTGTGCATGTTGAGAGATTTGTCAGCGATGGTTATAATGTTTAAAATTAACTTTTTTTTGTGGAGCACCAAAAGATGTGTCTTACTGTTGGCAGCTCGCTCTGTAGACTGCCAACAAAACCCCGCCTTCCAGTCACATGTCAAAAGCCAAAACAAACCCTACTCCATACCAGCAGGTGGCACTGTTGCACTCATCATTGCAGGACACTTACCAAAAACTATACACATATTTCAGCAGGAATTTCAATAAAACAAAAGTTATTATTACACCCGTTACATATGTTGCTGTATTGTTTTGTGCAACTGAAAACAAGTGCTACACATAAGGCAGAATACAAACTAGGGAGACTCAAAATGCCCAAACTGTAACATTTTCTTCCCCAAAATTTGCCAAGCCTATCGCCAGTTTGTTTTTCTGATTTCCTGATACCTCAACACTTCGGCAAAAAGAGCGCGGTGATTAGTGAGAGCAGCTTGCTAATGAGGCGCCTGACATTTAAGACCTCCATGCCACCTACTGCGGCGGCCAATAACCGGTGATGACAAAGACGGTGTGAGACAGGAAACTCGTTGTTCATCTGAGGATTTACATTTATGAAATTTATGATTTATGAAAGTATTTATCAGGACATGTTGGAGTCATGCCCACGGCTTAGAACTTATGTTGTTACTCTTGAATGCCAAGAATGGAATGACTCATTTGCAATAATATGACGGGCCATATATCATTTATAATTCATATAGCAATGTTGGAAAAGCTGGTCAAGAAATCATTCATAATTCTGAAATATGGCACTTCACAAATCATTTGTTATTCATAAAGTAATTTCAGTAATGTTAGGAATGTGGCAATGTCATCTCCTTGGAATTTTAGGAATGTGGGTTCACAAATCATTCATATTGCATAAAGGAATTTCAGGAATGTTGGGAACATGGTGATGTTACTTTCGAATTTTGGAAATGTGGGTCATAAATCATTGATAAGCCATTAGTATGATGGGTCATGAATCAAGTACGTTTTATGAAGGAATTTCAGTAGAGAATTTAAGAAAATTTGGGAATAAGGGATCATAAAGCATCCATATTTCATGAAGCAATGTTAGGAATGTGGTGATGTCATCAACTTCGAATGTTAGGAATGTGGGGTCATACATCGTTCATGTTTTATAAGGAAATTCAGGAATTTTCTGAATTTTGTTAGGAATATGGGGTTATAAATCACCCATAAGTCATAAATATGATGGGTCATTAATAATTCATATTTAATCCAGGAATTTTGAATATGTTAGGAATTTTGGGAATCACATTAAAACGTTATGAATGTGGGGTCATAAATCATTCATATTTGATAATAGAATTCCAGGGATGTTAGAAATATAATCACGTCATTAAGTTAGAATATTAGAAATGAGGGGTCATAAATCATGAATTTTTTTCATAAACGAATTTCAGGATTGTTTGTAATGGGGTAATGTCATCAGGTTGGAATGCCAGGAATCTTAACATTTTGGGGCATAAAATACTCATAATTCACAAAAATGGGTCTTAAATCATTCATAATTCATAAAACAATCTCGTGAATTTTAGGAATGTGGTGACGATATCGCCTACAAATGCCAGGAATAAAAATCAAGCGTCTTAAATTATTCCGAATTCAGAGATATGACAGGTCATAAATCATTCATAATTTATTCTTCGTCATCTTGGGATGCCAGAAACGTCAGACATGTGGGAATTAATAAAACAATACACTTTTGACAAAGGACCTCTCCTTGACACCAAACCAGATATCACTTGGAATATTATTGAGACTGCATAATGACTGAATGACCGAATGAATGAACAAACGAACATATGAATGAATGAATGAATAAATTAATTGATAATTGAATGAATTTATGAATGAATGAAGGAATGAATGAATTGACAAGTGAGTATATGGAGTAAAGTGATGATGAGAATGAGAGGGGGAACTCATCCACTCACGACTTCATACGCAGTGAGACATTTTATTATTGTCACAATAACAAAAATCTCCCTTTGCAAGACAATGGTTTTCTTTCTGATGACGTCATTTTCCTCAGGTGGGAGCGGCCTGTGTTGTCAGCCAATCAGAGGTGACACTCATTGCCTTCCACCTGTGCACACAGCCCACGCCACAGGTGGCCACAGGGGGCGCTCTCTCTCTCTCTCATTAAGGGAAAGGAAAAGAAGGAAAGGGAAGGGTAGGAGGCTTCCCTCATCCTCGCCAGACATTCATCTGACATTATCTGGAATCGAACGTGCATCCGTGCGACCGTCCGACCACCCGTCTGTCCGCCTGCTGACTGAGGTTTGCTTTTTTCCATCACAAATCAGGAAATGTTGAGCACTTTTGATGAGCTTTCATTTTTCATGCAGAACTTTAGTGAATGCCTGCTTGGAAATTCACTCACATTTAGACATGTTTCATATTTGTGATTGTGTTAGTTTGGGTTGAGACTTTTTATTCAGGAACAGCACAAAAATAATCAATCATTGCAGGTTGGGTGCGTTGTTTGAGGTGTCTTAGAAGAGTGTAAAGAAGAATCTTTTATCTATTAATTACATGTTAAAAATGCCCATTAAGTTCAAAGAGGCCTTATGCTTATTATTTTCCAGTGGTTTTCTCATTTTATCTTACTTTTGCAAAGCTGTTCGGGGCAGAACTCATCAGGAAAAGGAATGGGATCAGGAGGTGGAAAATTATTTCATGCTTGTCCCGGTGTTTTCTGTGAAAATAGTGAAAGTAAGAAAAGGACTGTTTCAAGGACGGTCCAAACGTCAACCCAAACTTCCAAAAGATGGTAAAAGATTGAAAGAAGAGCCAGTAGGGAACTTCAGTATCCTACAACAACTGTTTGGCGTGTCTTAAGAAGATGGCTGCACATGACGCCTTACAAGCTACAGTTAGTCCAACGGTTGAAGGACACTGATGAAACAGCTCGTTGTGACTTTTGAATTGCAATGACGAATTTGCCAACTAGCTTGTTCTTAGCAATGAGGCAACGTTCCACAAAAATGACAAAAAGTATTAACACTTGCAAATGGAATACTGAGAACCCACATGAACTTCTTGAGCATCAACGAGTTTCCTCCAAGGTGACCGTGTTTTCTCCTATGTTGAAGAAAGGTGTCCTCGGACCATTCCTCTTTGATAGAGCAAAAGTCAAGGGTGAGACCTACCTCAACATGCTGGAAAACTGTGTCGTTGATAAACTGAGTGAGAAAGAGTTTAATGACTTCATTTTCCAACAGAATGGGCGCTGCCACACTGTAAGAATTGAGACTACAAGCTTTCTGAATTTATCAGATGGGTTTTCAAATCCTTAAAGTTTGCGCGATATGTAAACTCAAAATGCGCTTTTGGAACACCCTCTATAAGAATCTCGTATTTTTTATTCTTAGCCGAATTGTCAAGCTGCTGTGCCGCCCATCAGGGGCCGCGCTCTGTGTGACCTCGGTCCCGGGGGACCCTCCCCCCCGTCGGCTTCCGTGCAGCTGAGACTCGAGAATTAATGAGCAAATTGAAAGAGTCACATTTAATTAGCACTGTCTGAGACGCTCCCCAGTCAATTGTTGACGTGTTTTTCCTCCCGCAGGCGAAGGAGCAGCACGATGTCCAACAACATGGCCAAGATGGCCGACGCCCGCAAGACGGTGGAGCAACTCAAGCTGGAGGTCAACATCCAGAGGATGCTGGTTGGTCAAATGATGACCTTTATGTCACCTCTGTTAAGAGACTTATACAAAAATAGGGTTGTCTAACAAAGATTCACCAAATTTAGAATTTCCCATCCAACACCTTCAAGCAGGGGTCTGGAAGGTATGGCTTGGGAACAGGGTTGGGTAGGGTTACTTTAACTGGATTACTTTCAATTACTTTTGGATTACTCCAACACCAAATATGCTAATATAAGACAAAAGAAACTAAATATGAATACAATGATGACTCACAACACGTGGTAAGCTTTCTCTCCTGGCTTTGATCTCTTTGATCTCCGGCAAAACTAACATAAAATGCGACAGAAACAAAATGAAAATAAATCCAAACAGCTTGCCAACATCATTTTTGCCGTTCCATGTATTCCGTTACTCCCCAAGCCTGCACCAAATGTAGTAATTGTATTCATATTTAGTTTCTTTTGTCTTTTATTAGCATATTTGGTATTGGAGTAATCCAAAAGTCATTGAAAGTAATCCAGTTAAAGTAACCCTACCCAACCCTGCTTGTGAACCAGGCGTGGCTCCTTTAACGGGTACGTTTGGCTCGGAGATAAAACAAGGGAATGAATGAATGAATGAATGAATGACAACTTTATTTCAAACAGAATAAGATAAAAACAGGACAAAAACAATGACCTAACAACAAAAATAATGTTGGCATAACAAAAGGGGTAGTAAGAAGTAGACGCTTGTTTTCCCTACCCCTTCATCTTCCCTTTTAATTACATTTTACATTTTTGTGTCTAAATATGACAAAATCTCACGGATATACATATTACATAGGTCGGATATCAATAATTATATTAATAACCATAGTCACATATTTTATACACTAATCGTCGTAGTTCCCAGCTAATAACATCATAATGCTACTAGTCACTAAATATAATTGTGACACCAATGATAATAACAACAATAGCGATAATAACAGTTATGAAATAATAATAGTAACAAGAAACAACAAGGTTAACTATAGTTGTAAACGCAGTATTTCCAATCTCTAGTATCACTCATACCCCATTTTCTTCATCTCTGTATTCTGCCGGTAATGTTTTTTTGTATTTAAATTTGAACACGTGAATAGTTGGGCATTGTTTGATCTCGTGTTGTAGATTGTTCTAAAGTTTGACTCCACACACAGACACACACATTCTTTTCCTGGTTGTTCTCATCTTTGGGATTTTGAATTTACGAGTGCCCCTTAAGTTATAACTTCCCTCTTTCTGAGTGAATAATTTTTGGATGTTTTCTGGCACTGTGTTTTTGTTGACCTTAAATAGCAGTTGTGAAGTGAAAAAAATTACTAAATCATCCAAATATTATTAGTCCTACCCTGTGTATGGTTTTAATTGCACGCTTTCGGAGGATAAAAAGGGGCTGTAGTGAACTTTTGTAATTATTGCCCCAGACTTCTGTACAATATGTTAAGTATGGCAGAACTAGAGAACAATATAATAAATCCAATGCGTTATAATTTAAAAGGACTTTGGCTTTATTAATTATTGAAATGCTTTTAGATACTTTAGTTTGTGTGTGTCTGATGTGTGTTTTCCAGCTTAAATTATTGTCTATTATGACCCCTAAAAACGTAAACCAAATCAATATAGTTATCATTTTAATAGAAAATGTGAGTGTCGTCTGCAAATATTACTATTTTCAATAGTTTTGAAACATTAAATATTATCGTTAATATATAAATTAAATAACTTTGGACCCAGGATAGAACCCTGTGGTACTCCACAACAGATGTCCAAGTATTCAGATGACAACCCTCCCATTTTCACATATTGCTTCCTCCCTGTCAAATAACTGATGCCATATATTTCCATTTTTTTTTAATAGTATATTATGATTAATGCTGTCAAATGCTTTTTTTAAAGTCAATGAATACCCCAACTAGGTAAGGGATTAAGGGCCATGGTAAAATGTTTTGTATTGTTCTAAATGTAGTACAGTGGTACCACTGTACGAGCATCTCTCCAAATGAGAATTTCGATACGCACGGTTTTTGGGACCAAAATTTTGCTCGCTTCACGAAGAAAAATACAATTTACGAGAGACTACCACTAGAGACCGATCGAGACCACTCACCACCATCAGCTCGGTCCAGTGTGCACATGCAACTCCTGCTATCAGGCACCACATTTGCCACTCTAGATTATATCATCTCCAAACAAAAGAGCAGCTTCAGTGACAGACTGCGGTCACAGTCTTGTTCCACGGACAGACTGGGGAGATAATTTCTTCATCATGCCATGAGGCTCTTTAATTCCACCCGGGGGAGAAGAAGCCCGCATTAAACCCCACCCCAACATTTGCATATTACCCTATTTTTATTACAGTGTGTATTTTATGTGGCACTATTTGAATACTCTATATCAACACGTTACATTGGTTATTTATGTTTTATATTCCTTTTACTTTATTATTGTTTTATTTTCAACACAAGGATACTGCTGGAAGTGTGAATTTCCCTGCGGGGATGAATAATCTATCTATCTATCTATCTATCTATCTATCTATCTATCTATCTATCTATCTATCTATCTATCTATCTATCTATCTATCTATCTATCTATCTATCTATCTATCTATCTATCTATCTATCTATATACTTGTATTCCGCAGCAAAACCATTTTGATCGCATCTCTTTAATCACATTTGATAGCATTTCCTTTTTGGGATTTTTTTGCGACCTGAGCCATGAATCCCGGAAAGAGAAACTGTAACGTATCTGGAAAAAAACGGAGAATGATGACAATTGAAACGAAGCAAAGGAGTAATAGAAAAGCGGAGTTTGCGAGTGAGCAAGCCAAGAAGTACCGATTACAAAGCCGCAGAAGAATTCACGCAGCGCTTCGTTGCAAAGAACAGCAATGAGGAAGACGGACCAGAGAAACTGGTGTCTTCAAAGGAGATCAGAGAGGTGCTAGCTAAGTGATAGGAAAGTTTTGCTTTCGTTGAAAAAAAAGATTCGAAAAAAATGGGAACCGGTCGTGCGACAGCGCTCTGTAATGACACTTGCCTTAAGCATTTTCCTAACATTTTAAAGGAGAGGCGGAGACAAATCTCTGTGGACTATTTTGTGTTACTAGTTACCACAAAGGGCATCCTTTTTAACATGCATTTCTAAAATAACTTATCATGCTATTACTATGTTGATACTATGTTATTACCAAGTTCATTATTGGAAGTAGGGTTAAATAGACTCAGCTAACCATGTTGTGGAAAATAGACTTGCATTTGTAGAATAGAGTTGCATACATTTAGAAAGAAATGTAGAAAGACTTGCTTACAGTGTGACAGAATGTTGACATCATTTCGGGAAGGTCCTTGGGACCTTCAAGGACTCTCTGAGCAAACTGAGGCGAACAACATGTCCTAATAAGGGTACGACAGCATCTTCCTTGTTGTTACTGAGGACTTTTGGGTTGTACTCAAACTGAAGCTATAAAAGCGTTGTTATGTCTGGAGTTCTCTGAGTTCTTTGGGATGACGAAATAAAGAGCTCCCCCACATGGCAAGCCTCGGTGTACTTGATTAAATCACGTAAGAAGACTTAAAAGATTATCGAACCTGCATTTTCCCCTACAACCACTTAAAAAGTCATTTTACTTGAAAATCATAATTACACATCTCTGGTGAGTTATTTTCAGAACAGGTCTGCAAGCACCTCAGCTGTCCTTGGGGGGAACCACGTTGGAGACCCCTGATTTAAAGTGACAGTAACTTTAATCTTAAGTCTATAGTAAGTGCGTACATAGTCTAAAAGGTTCCCAAACCCTGCCTAAAACCAAGTAATTGTGTTCTTTTACAATAATACATAGTTACCACAGACCACATGACCCCTCCGGAGCGACCATCTTTGATGACAAAGAGCTATGTTTACACCAGTTTACCGGCAAATTTGATTTTAGCTTAAAATCTTGATGCCTTATTGTGGTGTCATATTAATGGTTAATTGAAGAGTTTTTATGCCTTTTAGGTTGCATAACCTCACATAATAGTTGATATTGTTATTTGAGTACAGATGTAATTATGCTGAACAAAGACAGGCATTACCAGTTTTATTAACAGCTGTACAGCATCTGTAAAGATGTTTGTTTAGCTAATGCTACTTCTACAGTGAAAAGGGAGCACAAAAGCATTTGTAACTACCTTATTTACCACCGCGTATGACAGCAGATCCACTACACACAATCCTAAATATATTACGTATGTCATAAAATTTTAAGATACCTGACACGAAGTGCTCTAAGCTAATAAATGAAATGTAATACTTGCGTGTTTTGAAGGAGCTTCGTTCCGGTTTATCCTTGCTAGCCATAACTTCTGTAAGGGAAATTATAGTTTGGTCAAAGTTTGAATGTGCCTCTGTATAATGTTATCCTCAAAAGTACCTTAATGAAGCCAAAGATTATATCCAGGTGCTGTTTGTATTGTTGCGACAATTGTATCCTCTTTGGGCCTGCTACTAACTATTAATCAAGATGGCCTTCACTTTAGTGCCGGGAAGCCTGCTCACGAGCTCGCCTCCCTTTTCTACTCCCGTGACTTCACAGTGACACATTTTACCTTTTGTGTTACAAAGTTACACTTTTCTTATTGCTACCAGCATTATATCGCTCCATTTAATCATGTGATTTTGTTTAAGCCAATCGGATTTGTTTCATGTATTCATGTAATCTTGTTTAGGCCAATCAGAGGTGTTGTTAAATGCCTGTGTGTTCAACAAATGAGCCGATAGACATTCTGGGGGTGTGATTTCTCTCTGAGACGATCTTGGAAGCAGATCTAGGGACGCGCCTCCGAAACCTAATCTCCAACTCTGAGTGTGTTCTTATCTTGACATTAATACAATCTCAAGTTTTAACCTTGACAACTTCCTCCATTGTTTGGATAATAACTTTGTATACTCACACTCCCGGGGTCTTATGACTGGCTCTTGTTCAAACATATTTGGACTCCAGTGTGTTCATTTTACCACTTATCAAGGCAAAAACTAGTCCAGTAGTTTTTCTTCCCTCTGCCCAGGCACAAAAACCTCAAGCACTAAATTCTGTTTGGTATTGGTTGCAGGTATCGAAAGCAGCGGCGGACCTGATGGCCTACTGCGAAGCTCACGCCAAAGACGATCCCCTGGTGACTCCCATGCCCTCCTCTGAGAACCCTTTCAGGGAGAAAAAGATTTTCTGTGAGATATTGTAAGCCAGTGTTTCTCAACTGGTGGGTCGGGACCCAAAGGGGGGCCGCAAATGCATTTTCAGTAGGTCACCGGCCTTTGCCTTGGCAAAATTATACTAATCAAAGAGGATCGTTTAAATTTCTTATCAGTAGATCATTACAGTTTCTGGCCATTGCAAATTGACACTTGTAATTTCAACACCATAAAAAAGTCTGTTACACAAGGTCAAACGGAGATACAGCAAAGGATAAATGACGTATGGATTTTATTATCTTGAAAATAAAGCAGTTTGGATCTTATTAAAATTCATATAATTGAGAAAGGGGAATATTTTTATAATCATTATTATTGGTCACATAAGTCTGCCTAGTCTGTATTCTTCTTTGTGCTTTTTATCACTCCATTATTGTTGCATAACAAAATATAGCGAAATCTATTGGTCATATAATACACACAGTCTCTTAAAAAAATCTACAGTTAGAAGCACATTAAATATACACGTGTATATGATAGTTCGTTTGTTTTTGCTTATTTATTGAATCCATATTGCTTTATTTAGATAATGGAGGGATTTTTTGACCAGCAGGATGCGCTAAATCTGAATAAATTTGCCATATGCCACAATGGATTTTGTAGTTCTAGCTTTCAGTCGCTAGAAAGAAGTAGTGTTCATTTTCTGTTATGGTCTTTCTCGTGTGAATGTAAAAATCAAATGATTAAAAAAATGTCCTGATTTCCAATCAGCTGTGCCTGCTCATCTGATTGGTTCCCTGTCCCTTTTCAAGCCCGGTCCTGTCACTCTCCTTTTGTCAATCCGTCTACGAACCTCTGTTGTTACAAGGCAAGCCTTTTTGACCCTGACTCCCGCCTGTCCCGTTTTTGCACCCGTTTGTCCACTTGCTCGTTCCTGATCTCCCCGTTTGTCTCCGGCTACGACCTGTTTTTGAACCCGACCACCTCTGCTCTCCCGTCCCGGCTTACGACCCGTTTCTGACCCCGACCACGTTTTTGCTCTACTGTCCCGGCTATCGACCTATTTTTCCGTCCCTGACACCGCCTTCACCCGCTACGGAAGATCCACTTCCATATTCGGATCACAATCCAATTGCGAGAGCGACTTGCTTCCCGCGTCCAGCGAGCACCGGATCGTGGGCACAGCCCTTCCTCTTTCTTTCAATAAAACTTTCGGTTAACGTTACACAATTGGGTCCTGATTCCGTTCTGGTCGTGACAAAAATGAAAGAATAAATCGGGATATTGTTGGTGAATAAAGTGAAGGTCCTTCCAATATCATGTGATACTGTATGTACCTATCAACCTTAGTCAATTGCTTCTGTAGAGTATCCTTTTTTTCCTACTGTTTTGAGGAAGTGTCATTTCCCCCTTACATAGCATTAGAATGTCATTAAAAATATTCATATTTGTGAACATTGTGGTTTTTATATGTCGTTTATCCATTCCCCGTCATGTTTGTCTGATGATGTGTTGTTGTATTTTGGATTGTTTGTACAGTTTTGGTTATATTTTTATGGTAGTATACAGGATACAGACGCTCCCCTACTTACGAACATTCGACTTACGCAAAACGGTAGATACGAACATTTTTTTCAAGGTGTGGAAACATATCCGGACATTGCTGTAAGTTATATTTTGTATTGTGTGCAGGACATTACTGTAGTGCTTCTTTCCGCCACTACTGGTGTGTGGCGCTGTGAGAGGTCGCCCAGCATCCACCCGCAAGAAAAAAAATCCACTTCCTCTTCCCAGTACTGTGTAAAAATACTATACTGTGTCTCCAGTACGTTAAGAACATTTTTATTGTATAATATCTCGTGCATCCATTCAAAATGGTTCGTGTAAAGTGTAAAGAAGAGGCGAACCGTTTCTTACAAATGAAAGTGTAATATAAAAGATTGATGCGGTTGAGAAAATGGTCGGAACACTTTTTTTCTGCCACTTTTTACCATAGAGGAGGAAGTTGCCTAACTGTTGAAGCTCATTATCTCATTAACTGCAACCGCTTATCCTCAGTAGGGTCGCGGGGATGCTGCAGCCCATCCCAGCAATCATCGGGCAGTGGGCAGGGGACACTCTGAACTGGTTGCCAGCTAATCGCAGGGGACAGACAACTCACTCGCTCATTCGCACCAAGGGACAATTTGGACCGGCCAATTCACCTGAAATGCATGTTTTTGGAATGTGGGAGGAAACCGGAGTGCCCGGAGGAAACCCACGCAAGCACGGGGGAGAACATACAAACTCCGCACAGGTAGTGTGGAGCTGGATTTGAACCCACAAAGGAGGTTCCCAAGACATGAACTGTGCCGCACATGCGCTAACCAATGCGCCGCCGTGCTGCCTCTGTTGAAGCTCATCTTCCAAAAGTAAGTTAAACTTAACTTTATTTTTTAAAGAGCATATTATTTTATGAAATGTTTATTTTTCAGTTTCAAACTAATACAGCCTTCTCATCTCATCTCATCTCATCAGCTGCACCGCTTATCCTCAGTAGGGTCGCGGGGATGCTGGAGCCGATCCCAGCAATCATTGGGCAGTGGGCAGGGGACACCCTGGACTGGTTGCCAGCCAATCGCAGGGCACACGGGGACAGACAACTCACTCGCTCAGTCACACCAAGGGACAATTTGGACCGGCCAATTCACCTGAAATGCATGTTTTCGGAATGTGGGAGGAAACCGGAGTGCCCGGAGGAAACCCACGCAAGCACGGGGAGAACATACAAACTCCGCACAGTAAGGTCGGGAGCTGGATTTGAACCCACAAAGGAGGTTCCCAAGACATGAACTGTGCCGCAAATGCGCTAACCAATGCGCCACCGTGCTGCCTCTGTTGAAGCTCATCTTCCAAAAGTAAGTTAAACTTAACTTTATTTCTTAAAGAGCATATTATTTTATGAAATGTTTATTTTTCAGTTTCAGACGAATACAGGTTTCTTATACAAGCCTTAAACATACTTATATAAACCTTAAACATACAAAATATAGCACTGTAGCAACTCACCAGCAAATTCAACTTACGAACGATCGTCCGGCACCTATTTTGCTCGTAAGCAGGGCAGCGTCTGTATACGTTTTGTTGAAATCAGGAAGAAACGTCGAGCGTGGCCACGCCCACCAGGATGACACCCGTGTTTTTTTTCCACCTGGCGTGACAGGTGTCGACCCTCGCGCACTTACCAGGAAATAAGCAACATTTTATTCTTTTATTCGCTCTTTGCAAGCTGAACTCGAGGTATGCCGACATTTTTCCCTCTCGAGAAGTTAAATATTGTATTTTGTGACAATAGTTTGATTGACTTTTTGCTGACGCTGGAAAAAGTCGTTGTTAAATGTCGCGTTGTTCAACAACCGAGAAGACGGCTGATTGGAATGTAAATAGGCGAAAGCTGCTTGTGAACCGATTTCTGCAGACATTTTTGCAATTTTTCTCTCAATTTGAGGGAATAAGTTGCAAAAAGTTTGCTTTTAAGGCCGTTCAACAGACAGGGTGGGGAAAGTTATTTTAACAATGTAATCTGTTACAGTTACTTGTTGAAAAATGTAATCGGTGAGGAAATTCGAATACTGTAATATTGCTGTAATGTCACTTGATTATTTTCAATTACTTCTGGATTACTCATATTAAATATTACAATGAAAAACAAAATGAATATAGTAGGAATACATTACATTTTGTTCAAGGTGGGTTTTCTTGCCTTTTTTTTCCAGTCCCCCCTCCCCCTTTCCAATTTTTCTTTTCCTTTTTTCTTCTATTTACTATGTTCCCCCTGTATTTCACTTATTTTTTTCTATATTTGTTCCTTATTTTTCTCTTAATCTTCCTTTCATTCTTTTTCCTTTTTACTTGCTTCTTCTTTTCTTATTCTTTTTTTAATTTTCCTGTTTTTCTTTTTTCTAGTTTTTTCATTTTCTTCTCTTTCCTTTTCTCTCTTTTACTTTTTCCTTTTCTGTTGTCTTACTTTGCTTTTCCTATTTTTCCATTTTTTCTTTTTTTCTTCCTTTTCTTTAATTTTTCTATTGTTTTCATTTGTTTTTTTTCTCTATTTTTTTCTCATTATATATTTATTTTCCTTATTTTTCCCCTTACCCTTTTTACAATGTTTTTTTTTCCTTCTTTTTGTTATGTTTTTTTCTGTTTTTCTTATTTAATTATTTTTACTTTTTTCTTCTTTGTCCACTCGAGGACATTATCAATATCTGTTATTGATCCTCGGTTATTCTGCTTCCTCTCTGAGCATTACTTTGCCAAGGCAAAGGCCTGCGATTTACTCGAAACGTGTCCTCGGTGCACTTTTGGTTCCCGACCCACCAGTTGAGAAGCACTGTCCTAAAGTTTGAATGGCAAAAGTGTCAAGCGAGAGTATTTTTTTTTTGTTCTTTTTCAGGCCCGAGCATGGCCAACTTTGGCGGGCACGCCATCCCCGGCTCCTTCTTCCTTCTCTTTGGCCTGTGGTTGACGGTGAAGGGCTCGCTGCAGCGCCACCTGCAGGCCAGGAGGAAGCTCCCCAAAGCGCCTCTCTTCAAGCGGATGGAGTTGGCCGAGGGAGGCCTGCAAATGCTAGCCTCCTTTGTAGGTGAGTCCCTGGGTCGGATCTGGGACCAGAACCAGGTTACTTAAAAACTTAAGATGGCCGTACGCAGCCTAACAGGCTTTTGTATCCGGCTAGCCAAACGAAAATGTTAAAATACAACTGAATAAATATGTTTTTTAGAAAAAGTCTTACTGATGAAAAAATGATTTGGTGCAACTTCCCAGTGTTGTTATTATTATTATGATTAAAATAAAATATATATAATATTGGGGGGCCAGTCCTATTTACAAACATGTGATTATTTGGTGTTACTCTTGTCCCCAGAAAACATTGTTAACATCTTAGAAAAATATTATTAACGCATAAAAAAAAGCATAATTAAAACGTTGAAACCAAAAGGATAATATACTTTATATAAAATAGTAAACAAGATTAATTCGGTGCCAGTCTTGTCCCAGGGGGCCCCTAGTGTACCCCCCACCCTCCTTCTACAAATAATACTTCCCTATAACCCCCAAACTCTTACCTTATACCCTAACTCTACCCCTATCCCTAAATTTAAACCCTACGCCCTAACCCTAAACCCTACCATCCATTATCTGCACCGCTTATCCTCAGTAGGGTTGCGGGGGTGCTGGAGCCCATCCCAGCCATCTTCCGGCAGTGGGCAGAGGACACCATGAACTGGTTACCAGTTGTAGGGCACACAAAGACAGACAACTCACTCGCTCATTCACACCTAGGGACAATTTGGACCGTCCAATTAACCTGACATGCATGTTTTTGGAATGTGGGAGGAAACCGGAGTGCCCAGAGGAAACCCACGCAAGCACGGGGAGAACATGCAAATTCCACACAGGAAGGTTCAATCTCACGACCTCAGAACTGTGCCGCATACGCGCTTACCACTGCGCCACTGTGCCGCCCCTGAACCCTACCATCTAAAACTTTAGCCTAACTCTAAACCCTACCCTGTAACCCTTAAACTAAACCTAAACCTAAACTAAACCCTGTTAAATGTTGTCACTATTGCACGAGTTTTCTAGCGATTTGCGTTTTATTATAAAATCATCACAGCATTACTTTGATAATCACATTATTCATATAGTTATTACAAATGCAGCTCATGCTTATCCACAAAATAGAATCAAGTATTCATTTATTGTGTTCACTCGAAGTGTCAATGTATCATCGTTTATACTTTTTTCAGCAATGTTTCCAAGTATGCAATGTTTGGCGCTCAATTTATCATGTAACCTCTAAAATCTAGATGGGTCCAGTCTTGACAAAAGGTCTCTTGTGAAGATGGGACTTCTTACTTTGTTTGGATGTTTCATTTATCAGCTAGGTTTCATTTTTTGACAGTCCACGCTCCTTTCCTATAAGACATTAGGAGCCATTTTTGAATGCTTGTTTGAGGGATAACTTTATCCTAATCACATGCCCAGAGTATACCATGTTTAGATAGATAGATAGATAGATACTTTATTCATCCCCGCAGGGAAATTCACATTTCCAGCAGCATCCCTTCGCTGAGAACAATACAATAATAAAGCAAAAAGAATACAATATACAAATACCAAATGTGATGTACCAATACCCACTGTAGCGTGTTGTATAGAGTATTTAAATAGTGCTACATAAAATACACACTGCAACAAAAATATGGTAATATGCAATGTAGGGGTTGGGGTTTAATGTGGGCCTTTACTCTGCCGGGTGGAGTTAAAGAGCCTCATGGCATGAGGAAGAAAAGATCTCTTCAGTCTGTCCGTGGTACAAGACAGTGACAGCAGTCTGTCGCTGAAGCTGCTCTTCTGTCTGGAGATAAAAAAGCTGAAGAGAGCAGTTGCTTAACTTTTTTTAAAGTCCTCAACTGAACTCTTCAGCTTTTTCATTCTTCATCCAAATACGCTGTCGGAATCCCGAGACACGGATTGTCTTAGCCAACACCACCTAACCCTAAAACCGATCCTCTAATCCCGACCCGCTAACCTTCAGATTGTGGTCCGACGTCTCCGCTTCCCCGGCAGGCATGATGGTGGAGCAGTGGGTGGTGGACGGTCCGCACGGGCGTCTCGTGGACGGTTCGAGCGGCTCGTGGGTCAAGCTGATGAACTGGCAGCACAGCACCATGTACTTGTTTTTCGGCATCTCGGGGGCGGCCACGGTGGCCAGCGCCATGTGCAAGGCTGTGCCGGTCGGCATTGACCGCCTCGCCCTGGCCTTGGCTCTTTTTGTGGAAGGTAGGAAGTAGGGCTGCAACTAACCACTATTTTAAGACTCAACTAGTCTCTGACTACTTAAACAAGGAGTCGAATATTCTGAGGCTTATGATTCCTTTCTTAAACTCAGCATAAAGTAATAATAATGATAGTGTATTGAACATACTGTGGATTTGTACTAAAGTTCAGATAAAATGCCAAATCCAATTAGATATCAGTAGAGACATAAATCCAAAAATAAAAACAAAGAATAGGCTCATTAGCAGCAGTAGAATAGCAGGGTTGGGTAGGGTTACTTTAACTGGATTACTTTCAATTACTTTTGGATTACTCTAATACCAAATATGCTAATAAAAAACAAAAGAAACTAAATAGGAATAAAATGACTAAATTTTGTGCAGGCTTGGGGAGTAACGGAATACATGGAACGGCAAAAATGATGTTGGCAAGCTGTTTGGATTTATTTTCATTTTGTTTCTGTCGCATTTTATGTTAGTTTTGCCGGAGATCAAAGCCAGGAGAGAAATCTTACCACGTGTTGTGAGTCATCATTTTATTTATATTTAGTTTCTTTTGTCTTTTATTAGCATATTTGGTATTGGAGTAATCCAAAAGTAATCCAGTTAAAGTAACCCTACCCAACCCTGTAGAATAGTCACTAAAATAAATACTATGTGCAGTACATTCAGTGTCCAACTGCTAAGTCTGTGACAAAATAACTTAACGGTTTGAAATCAGTTTTTTAACCCCTGACGTTAGTCGTTTTTAATGTTTTAACTACTTTTGTTTGTACTTCGGATTGCATGCACATAATCGCAGATACCTTCGTCAGGCACAGTCGTACATAATGCTCAAGCTCTGTAATAGTAAAATATATGTGTATAAAATATACAATGCAGGTCATGAAAAGTGCATCAGCGTGAACGTTACTTGAATTTTACCAAGGCGAGTCAGACTCCGTTTTCGTTCAACCGTTTGACGTCCGCCATGATACGCAAGGTTTTCTTTGCAAACTTTGCAAGTAGTCTTTTTTTATTACCAGCTCGGTGGGCTTGGGGCTGAGCGCCCGCCTCAAGACCAGGAGGTCATGGGTTTGATCTTGGCCGATTTACAACATTGGTACCCATTTGGGTGGGAATGGGGGTTTTGGTCACCTGATGTCTGGTTGATACAACAAAACTATGGTAATTGGTTGTATCCAAGCTAAAATGCTCCCAAACTTTTGGTACACATACTTGACTGTAAGTTCTCAAAACAGAGGCTCTATTATGCATGAGCAACATCTAGTAGTGATTACAATCACGTAAGATGCCTCACTCTGTTAGAAAAACCTGTCTGGAGGCAAAAGTCACAATGGAATTCATCATAGGCTATTTCTATTATCGAATTTTTGTCGAGAAATCGTTGCAGCCCTAGTAGGAAGACGCACATTCGGGTCCTCCGGAGGGCCTTTTGTCACTTTCTTTACCTCCCGGATCTCCAGGATTCCTGTTCTACTACCACGTGCACAGCCGTCCGCCGCTGGACGCTCACATCCATTCTCTGCTCCTGGTTGCCGTTTTCAGCGGCTCAGCCAGTGCCTTGATGGAGGTCTTCATGAGGGAACACGTGGTCTGGGAGATGTTCAAAGCCGGCTCGCTCATACTGCAGGGATCGTGGTTTTACCAGGTCCTGCCCACGCTCAATGGAAACGATTTTTCTCCCACCTTAAAGGGACAGTGTGTGTTGAGTACAAACTATGGAAGCTTTTAGCTTTTTTTTATTTGGGCCCAGAATTTCAAAAGGGCGGTAAAGAAAAGGAGGGGAAGGAAGGGAAAAAAGAAAAAGAGAAGGAAAACAGAGGGGAAAGAAAACAAAAGAACAAAATCTGGCAAGAAAGAAGGGAAAGAAAATGAACATTTAAAATAGAACAAAATGAAAAAAGTAAAGAAGGGAAATAAAAAAACAGCAGGAAAAGGGGGAAATAAAAGGAATAGATGAAAAAGAAGATAAAAGGGCAAACGGGGGAAGGAAGGAAAAAGTCAAAAGAAAAAAGAAGAGGGAAAAATAAATATGAAAATAGATAGGTCTTCTTTGTGCTCGAAGCTTTTGCCATAACTGTACATTTTGGGGAAAACTTTGTCCCTATTGTCTCTTTTTGTGTCTTTAAAATACAACTACACAAAGAATACAACAATACTACGAAATAACTACATAACTAAATATTAAAAATTTAGTGCTTAAAAACAGCGACCAAATGTATTATTTTGGTTTCATTCTGAAAAAAATCTCCATTGACATACTACTACGGTAATTCTATAATACAAATATATTAGAAATCTTACTAAAATATTATTTTACAGATATTACAATAATTAAAAAATATACTACAAAAATACAACTACAGATATATTTTAAAAATACTAAAATACTGTAATTAGAGTACTTCCAAAATACTACAGAAATACAACAAAGGAAATATATCTTTTGAAAACTTCTACAGAGACACTGAAAAAAAAAACACCACTACAGTAAAACTATAATACACAATACTACAAAAATAATACAACAGAAATACTACAAAAATACAACTACAGTAATATTTCAGAAATAAAATGTGTAAGTACAACAGAAATACAATGGAAATATATTCTTTAAACTTCTAAAGAGATACAAAAAAATATAATACCACTGCAGTAAAACTATAATACAAAATACTACAGAAATAATACAACAAATACTTCAAAAATATCACAACATAAACACTACAAAATTTACAGTAATACTACTACACAAGGGCAGCACGGCGGCGCAGTGGTTAGCGCTTGTGCGGCACAGTTCATGTCATGGGAACCTGTCGTGGGTTCAAATCCAGCTCCAGACTTTCTGTGCGGAGTTTGTATGTTCTCCCCGTGCATGCGTGGGTTTTCTCCGGGCACTCCGGTTTCCTCCCACATTCCAAAAACATGCATTTCAGGTGAATTGGCCGGTCCAAATTGTCCCTAGGTGTGAATGAGCGAATGAGTTGTCTGTCCCCGTGTGCCCTGCGATTGGCTGGCAACCAGTTCAGGGTGTCCCCTGCCCACTGCCCGAAGATGGCTGGGATGGGCTCCAGCCCCCCCGCGACCCTAATGAGGATAAGCGGTACGGCTAATGAGATGAGACTACTACACAAATACTACAGATAGGGTTGGTTGATTCGATCTCTTAACACTAGAGTCGTGGGGGCGCCATTTCCTGTAGTGTGTCTTGGGCAAGTACAGCCTGGTGGCGCCCATCCCTCTCCAGGCCAACATATGTTTCCACCCGGCTTGAACCACAGACCTTTCGTGTGTTAGGAGATACTAGCAAAAAATGTTCTATGGAAATACAACAAAAATACTCCTGTAGAAAGACTGCAAAATATAACAAAGGTAATACTACAAAAATCCAACCGCAGAAATACTATAAAAATACTAAAAAAGTACAACTACAGAAATACTACAATATCAAATGTAGAGTTTAAAACAGGGCCCTAATCCCGTAGATTATTTTGCTTTAATTATGAGTGTTTTTTATAACCATTTTAATGAGACTAATGAATTGAAAAACAGAAATTTAACATGTGGAGGCCTGCATGTACTGTACATATGAGAAAAATTGGATAGGGGTCCACATTTTTGAACCCAATGCGACCCCTGACTCAAAAGAGTCACCCACCCCCGCCTTAATGTAACATAATACATATTATAAGTATGTCAATGATAAGCAAATGTGTGATAACTATTTTTGAATCCCTTTAGTTTGTATTCTTCCTTGTGCAATGTAGCTCTCATTTATAGTTGCACAACATATTACAGCCACATCTAGTGGTCAAACCATATACACTGTCACTTTAAGATCATAATCAAAAGCGCTAAACTTGAAAATGCCCACATATATTTAAGAGCAGATTTCTTGGATGAAATGGCGCTGATGTTGTTCTGTGGTCCGCCTTGCAGATCGCTTTCGTCCTCTACCCTCCGAGCGGGCCTCAGTGGGATTTGAACGCTCATAGCAACATGATGTTTGTCACCATGTGCTTCTGCTGGCATTTGGCTGCCGCTTTGTCGGTGGTCACTGCAACTTCGGCTGCCGTTTGGATGTAAGTCTCCCGATGCCTTTTCACATCCAAGTATGCATCTCTTAATTCAGGGGTCCCCGCAGGAGGTTCTAAACGTAAATGTATTGTTTTTCAGAAAGCCACAATCAAATAACCCTTCTAGATTTTTCACTGTCGGAGAATAAACGATAACAATATTAATAAAATAAAATAAAATTCTAATTCACTCATCAATAAGTAAATACTGAAAAACTTTGATTTAAAAAAAAATTAAGCAATACTAAATCCTACACTTGCTGTAACACTAACCTGAGTTTACAGTAATTAATGTGAGAGTTGTGTATGTTTTTATGATCATCGCCATCTACTGTTAAGGAGTGCTTTATATTGTGGTGCCATTGACTTGCGAAAAGGCAGTAGATTTTATTTCATTATGAGACTATTTTTAGTTGGAGTACCAGAGCTGAATTTTAATTTTGTTTTTTTTGTTTTATGTGTTAAAATGTCACATACAATGCTTATAAGAATACAATATAATTCATTGTCATTGTGAAATCTGAAATGCAAAATTAACATTTGTCTCTGGTATCGTTACTAAAGAGTGTGATTAGGACATAAAACTCAATGCCTTTTCTTATGTGATCTATACAGTTTGGCACTCTCACCGCCACAACCCGGGATTGACTCCCATTACAATGCGCACCCAAAATTCACACACGTTTTTCTTGGCTAAATTCAAGCACTTATCTAAGTACTGTTAAAATAAAAAATCCAGCTTGAATCATTTAGTTTGCATAGCCATAAATATACCTGTGATTCACTCGTGCAATTTTTAATCCTGCGTGTGCATTTATGATTTATGAATTGTGGATATATTTGTTTTTGAAACAAATATTTTCACACATAGGTGTGGCTAAAAATTAAATGTTGCTTACATTTTCAGTTGCAGGAAGTTCTTCCCATTATAATTTATCACTGGGAATCGTACCTTAATGTTTCGCATGGCCCACAATTAATGTCCATAATTGATCTGTAATCCTTGCATTAATACATATTTCATAGTGCATTGTTTGGGTGTAGCATGCATCTGACCTCTATGGCGCAACCTGAAGGGGGCGATGACACTTCGTACTGTACAAACTAATGACTGCTGCAAGGGAAGAAGAAATGCAATGGCAGAGCGAAGCCACCAGACAACAATGTGGGTGTTAATTCTAAGCAGACTTGTTGAGGAAAATGGCAACAATTTTAAACATTTACGAGCACATTTCCCCAAATTTAAGCACTTTTCAATCCCTAAAAACACAATATGAAAATGCGAGCATTTTCAAGGATTTCAAGCACCTGTACGAGCCCTGTAAAATGCTCTTTGGTATTTCTTAGTGGGCTGGACCAAATGTGGAGCCGGGCTGTAGTTTGGGGACCACTGTCTTAAGCACTAAATGACTCCTCAATTTCATAAAGGTTCATCACTTGTAAATGTTTTTTATTTTCTCAAAGCATCACCAGGAGATTGTCGGGAAGAGCGCGAGACATCGAGTTGGCGATGCAAAAGAAGTTGTCGGCCACAAACTCCGAGAGAGCTTTGCTGGAGGAGTCGGCAGAGGAAGAATAACCGCCTTGAAATCTTTGCATTTGGGAGGAATATTTTGCACTGGACTACAAACTAAAACCACTTTCAATTGCACAAAAATGCACACGGCTGCTGTTGTGGCAAGCGTCATACCATTCCAAGTCAGCCATTCGCACCATTTACTTACCCAGCCTTTTCGCAAGGTTTTTGTGCTCCCATAGCAACAAGATGGGTGACATATGTCGGCTCCCTCTAGGTAAAACTCACATTCTGTAAAAGAAATGCAATTTTTTTGATCAGAGTAATAAAAAAAGCACAATTATGAAGATTTTCACCGCTGGGAGGCGCTAAAAAATACACTGTGCCTATAAACCTGGAGAGGGATGGGTGCCACCAGGCTGTACTTGCCCAAGAAACACCACAGGAAATGGTGCCCCAAAGATTCTAGTGGTTAAGGGATACAACGAAGCATGTCAAACTCATGTGTGGCTCACAAGAATGCTGAGTAAGCACAAGAGAAAAATAATCCGTCAATGACCTGCAGTTTGAAATATGTACAATGGCAGTTACCAAAGTAGCTTTAAATAGACCCCCTAAATTACATAACGTGGGTTCAAAAATGCCCATTCCGGGCGCATAGGCTCTAAAAATGATCATTTTGTGTACTAAAATAGCACCAGAGTGCAGCTATTGATTTTTCAAATGTTACACCACCTGTATCAAATTTTATTCCAGCCTGCGAGACAATTTTGAGAGAAGCTCAAAAGAAAAATAAGAGAAATTGTGTTAACAACTTGCAGTTTTAAGTATGTCCACTGGATGTCACAAAAGCCAGGCGCCACTCTCAAAGCACCCACTGTAGCTGTCTTTGCTTACTGAGAAGCCCAAGAGAAAAAAATAACTGCCTTGTGTCAATGACTAGTAGTTTTAAATATGTCCTCTTGTTGTCACCAAAGCCTGGCACCAACTGTAGCTGTATTTGCTGACTAGCATTAATCAAAACATTGAGGAAACCCCTATTGGTGTTATTTTACTTAAGTCACAAACGCACTGTGAAAGGAAATATGAGAAATACAACATTTTAAAAATTAGCACCTCCAAGTTTTAAGAACCTTAACTCTTCAATAATGCATATGACATTAACAGAGTAGTTCCCATATTCAAGTTAACATTATCATAAAATTAAAAAAGGCTTTAAAGTCATTTAGTCAATCATTTAGTGTTTGTATATTTTTTCTCCCTTTCCAGCCTGCCTAAGTAAAAAAACTAATGAAAATTAATGTAGTTATGTCTTTTTTGAAATGAATGCAGTTGAAAAACATTACAAGAGATCAAATCTTAGAAGAAAAATGTGAAAAAATAAACAAATTTTACATCCCTGAATCAATAAATTGTGAACTTCCGAAAAGACCTCCACCCAAGGCGGTTTTAATCCATTAATTTCCTAGTCTGAAAAAGCGTTTTTTTACGTGGCCATGAGTTAAAATGAATAGGACACCTGCTTTAAAGCTAGGGAGTATATGCTAACAAGGTAGCAGCAATACGAAATCATTGTGCCTTTTGATGGCAACCGGTTTTCAGGGTCAATCATTACACATATACATTCGAGTCATTTTGTGGCTTTTAATCAACCAAATCTACAAGAGATCACTGAGGAGGAGCCGGCGGCAGGTCCGGAAGACATTTTGGTGAAGGCGCAGCGGTGACCACCACGGCCGGGACCGATTTGGAGGCGGTAGCCATATGCTGCTGGAGCTGCTGCGCCTGCACCGTCTGGATGCGAACCTGCATGAGACCGAAGTCAGCAACCCTTTGATAATACGTGACTGAGCTCGTATGTTGTCCTACCTGCGTGGCCTGGCCTTGCTGTTGGAGCTGCTGGAACTGCTGTGCCGTCACAAAGCTGACTGGTTTGTTGCCGGCAATCAGCTTGGTGCCGGCCGGCACCGTGGTCAAGATGATGTTGCGACCCAAACTGTTGATGCTGTGGAGACAAGACGTCGAAAAAAGCAGACAAATGAGGTAGAGCAGGTAGAACACGCCTAATACCAGTGTTACAAGTGTTATCCCTGAAAAGACCCGTAAATGTGTTGATTCGTGCGTATAAAAGGTTCCTTATAATTGAATGATTTAAAAACCGCGCACAAACTAAGTTGCTGATATTCGCTAAACTACAAGGACAAATTAAAAACCTTTAGGCAAAAAAACCTAAATGTCAAAAAGTTATGAGTCCAAATAAAAAGAGTGAAAGTGCACCTTGTATTTGAGCTTTCACCTACTGCCCTAAGTTAATTCATCACTAGGAGTCGCTTTATTATAGCTGAAGTGTGTGCATTCACGCATCGTCCTTGAGATTCAATCTGCAACCTCAGTGGAAATGTTTAAATCTAAGCTTAAAACACACTTCTACTCTCTAGCATATGAATAACCTATATTTTATGTTGATATGTGTATTATTTGCCCTCATGTAGGTTTTAGATGAGGGGATGGTGTCATAATAGTCAGTAGTTTGCAATAGTCTTTGATCTGTGCAGCCCTTTGAGAGTCTTTGTGATTAAGGGCGTCACAAATAAACATGACTTGACTTTACTCTTTGGCAAGGATTCCTTGCACTAATACAAATTTCATAGTGCACCGGAGCATACACCTGTAGGAGGCGATGATACTTCATAGGACGATGCCATAATTCATTGCCTATGTGAATCGCAGATATATGTTATTGGCTCTGCAAATTATAATTCTTTTAATAGTCCTGTAGAAATAAGAAAAAATACTTTGAAAGTCCTTGAAAAGGTGCTTGCCTTACTCGTTTCCAAATGATAGCATTTGCCGACTTGAATGAAGAATTTGCTTTGAGAGAGCTATGATTAATTTCAGCGACAGGACATGAAAGCCGGTGTGAATCCCCGGGATTGACGACGAAAAAATAAGTGCGTTGGATCTACCCAAAGCCGCTAAAAATAGCAACTAGCTGGAGAAGGCCCCACTCATGTCGCTAACTAGGGGCTTGCAGGAGAAGGTACTAAAAGGTCAGTAAGTTTGCAAAAGCAAACCTGATATTTTCAAGCAGCCGTGTTGGAAATAACCCATTAAGAAAAAAAACACGTTCCTGGAATTGCTTTTCTCTGTATCGAGTACTGTAACATGTAATAACATTTTGTAACTACTGTCTTACTGGGTTATTTCGGTACTCATCAAATGCAGATCATGAATTAGTGTCTTCTAATTGCTGAATACTTCTACTTTATCCTCATCAGCACACACAGCTCTCAAGTCGTGTTTATATCAACCTACAAAGTACAACTAAATACATTTGTGGTCGTACTGTCTCAAGCAGAGTCAAGGGCGCCGAATTTCTACTCATGGAGATATTCTCCCTAACGTAAATACTGGCATCTGCCGGAATTACAACTATAAAATATTTTAAAAAAATACTTAAATGAAGGGGTCATCTTATATGCACATATTTGATAGTGTGTCATCAGTGGCAAATGGTAGAAACCACGTTTAGAGGTGGGCGCTTATGCAGGAACAGCAAACTAATAGGAAATCAATGCATACTCACCAACAGTCCTAACAGTAGTGTTTATGTGTTAGACGACCTCTTTCTCCCATTGAAAATATCTACCGTTAACATTTTAACTGTTTTTAAAATGTAAACAAGAAAAAATCTTGACTCGAAACTAGTATTTTAATCAACAGCTGCTCTCTTTTGAGGCAAGACTGAGTATTTGTACGTCAAAAAATACGCTCCGATGATTGCATTAGATTTCTGTTTAGGTATAATTTTGCTACCTCAGGTTTCAATTACCTCTCATAGAAAAGCAAAATGTAAAAGCCTCTTCAGCATGCAAAGACAAGTTTAAATGATAGCGTGCATGGCATTTGGAACACACTTTGTCAAATTCTGGCAGCAAAAAATGAATATATCCAATGAAACCGAGCGCTATTGCTAGCAGCCAGATGATAGAGTTCCAGCACATGCTAATTCTACAACCTATAATGCTTTGAATAATTGAACATTGAAATTGTAAAATAAAAGGTACTGGTATGTTGGCCAGGAGAGGGATGGGCACCACCAGGCTGCACTTAACCAAGACACACCAGAGAAAAAGGTGTCCCTACAACCCTAATGGTTAAGGGATCCAACCAACCCACCATTTATTGTGACTCTAAAAGTTGAGTCGTGTTTTGGTATTTGTATCCTTAAATGTAAATACTCTACAATGACATTCAAGATTTGTTTGTATCCTCACATTTTTAGTAATATTCTGGAGACTGTTTCTCGTGATGCCATCTACTGCGTTTAAATGCTAAACGTTTAGCATGCACTACGTCTAAGGGAAAACATGAGCACAGTGATAAAAGTGAGCTGAATTTTGGTCGTTTTATCTGTTAAATTCTTTTTGCGATACATTACGCCTGGAGACAAAAAGAAAAAGTCTTGGACAGTACCCAGAAATGGAGATCTTTAAGTGGTTCGAAGCCCACAGACAAAATGAAGATGGAGTCTCTCAGCTAAGTGTTTGTTTGTAGGCTTTCAAGATTGCGCAAGCCAGGAAATATGAAGGATTCACTGCTTCCAAAAGTTGGTGTACACGTTTTCTTTTATTTCTTTTATTGTGAGGCTATTTTAAAACAGTTTTAGTGGGTAGGCTTCCATGCGAGTACATATGGTAATTTGTCACTAGTGACTATCAGAGTATCGCTTTACTTCACGGTTTCATTAATCTGGGGGTTAGCTACATGACTTTTTCAAAGAAGTAACTAAACCTACTATTTTTTCAATAAAAGGCCCAACACTGCCTGACACTCACCTTGTGTTGAGGCTCCCCTTCACCATGGGGGCGCTCACGACGCTTTTAGTCTTCAGGGGTTGGTTGAGGACGGAGAGAGGAACAGTAATGCGGGCGGGTAACTTGCTCTGTGACATAAGTACAACAAAGACTTCCTTGAAGCCGATTCAGAACGTCAACATGTTTTCTGAATCCCTTCATCAAAATAAGAGTTTCTACATATAGAGATACACGTAGAAGCCTAATGTTTTGTCAAATAAATACACATTTCTTGACATACAAGTATATAAAAAGTTACTTGTTTCTATGACAGTTTATGTATTTTAGCTCATTATTCAAATCAAAAGTTACGAAGGTAACTACGGTTCTAGTTCTGTGCGACCGCCAGAGCATATGACTAATCTGGTGGTTGATTAGGACGAAGTCGAACAATATTGATTTTAATGAACAAGCATAATGGCCCGGCATTGCCGGGCATTCTAATTGGTTGTTGGGGCTAGAGCTAAGATTCATGGCCCGAGCCCGAACCCGAACCCGAGGCAATTTCGGGCCGGGTCGGGCCTGAAATGTCAGTCATACGGTCGGGTCGGGTTCGGTCCTGCTTTTTTTTTTTTTTTTTCAAATTAATTAATAATTATAAATATATGTTCATTAAAAATATATACTTAAACTATGTATGGATACTAGACCAAGGAATACTTGTTATAAAATAAATAATTTGGATAAAACGGAGAAGGAGCTGTAATTGCTTTTAACGGAGCCAGAGCATGCTCTGTGCACGTGACGTGACGTGAATGCTGTCCTCTTAATAATCTTCCCCTCCGCAAATTCGCGTGATTTTGGCCTGGTATCCCCGATATGGAGTCGGACCAACAAGAAGTTAAGGATAAACTCAAGAGAGGAGAACTGACGAGGAAAACGCACTCTGGTAAGAGTTTTAATAAGCGTTTTATATAGAATACGATCGCTTTTGTCGGAAGTGTACATTGACGTTGGTGACATTTTCATCCGCGTTAAAAAACGCAATTTGCAGAATAAAATCACGCTTTATTGTTTAAATAAACGCGTTATATAGACTAGGATCTCCCAATTATTATAATTAGCTCACTTTATTGTTTTAATAAGCGTTTTATATAGAATACGATCAGGGGGGGGGGGGGGGGGGGGGGATTTGCATAGGAGTCGGAAAAGGGCACAACACGTCAACACCCCCTCAATGATAGTGCCGCGCTAAAATCTTAAGGACGTACTACTACTGCTGCTGTGGATTATGGCCCAATGATCAAGTCGTCAAAATGACGGACGCCCTTAAATGTTTTCGCTACCTCAAAAAAAAAAACCGTCAATGACAGATTGTCGCTTAATGTAACATCTGCAGTGCAGACACAGAAATATAAAAGATGTAAATGTTTATACAGTTTTATTTAACTTAGGCCTAGATGTTGTAACAAAAGGCAGAGTTTAATTTGTTATCATAAATCACCCCTCCTTATAAATAAAATATGTAATTTCGGGCCCCCTCGGGCCGGGCCAGCAAATCCAGTTAATTAGTCGGGCTCGGTCCGGGTCGGGTTTAATACCCCTCGGGCCTGCGTCGGGCTCGGGTGCTTTTTTTGGGCCCGATCTTACCTCTAGTTGGGGCTGTGGTTTGATAAAGCGCCACAGAGCCACTAGGATGCGCCAAACAGCTGTATGAGCACATGCAGATGTTTATCGATGTTGTTGGTATTTATAAGCCACATCAGAATACGCACACGTGAATTAGGATTTATATCTCGATAGATTGATAAACTAGATGCATGTAGATTGGGTTTTTTCCTTTACTACATAGAAGAGCTAAATAATACTCAATTTCCTTTTAATGATAAAATGTAACTACGCACGGTATGTCAACGATAAGGAGACATTATGATATAGCACAATACTTTGCAACTTCCCTCCAAAATGTCAGCTTATTACCGTTTGTGTGTTGCCAACAGGCTGGGGCACCTGCCGCATGGTCGCTGTGGCGGCGGCCAGCTTGAGAGGAGCAGCCGAGGGTCCTGATGCAACTGTGATGCTCTTGGCGGTGATGTTGGCGGCAGATACAGCCTGGGTTTTGCCCCCGGTTGCTACCGCCAAGCCCTGACCTTGCTTCTGCGGGATCACCCCCAGGCCGGGCACGATCCGAATGGTGGTGGCGCCGCTCTTGTCCGGTGAGAAGCCCCTAGATTTCTGATCGGCTACGGCCACACCCAAGGTGGGCATTAGCCGGATGGCAGCGTCCCCTGCCGCCTTCAGCAAGCCTGGAGCCAAGGGCGCGCTTTTGGAGGTGTCCCCTCCACAGGACGCAGAGACTGCCGGCTGAGGGGGCGCCATATGAAGAGTGGCTGAAATGCCCTTTCCGGCGGCACTGGCGCCCAGAAAGTCGGGGCTGAGCTTGACGGTGGCCACGGGAGATTTGGCCAGGGTGGCCATCATGTCCGGCGTGATGCGGAGGACCGTCTGGCCTTTAGAGTCTGTGGTGATGGAGGATGGTGGGAGGCGCAAGACATCTTTGCCTTGGATGCGAAGATTGGTGGCGCTGAGCGGGATTCCTGATGCTGAGGGCGTTTTTACTCCCAATTGCCCCGAGGCAGTGATGGACACCTGCCACACATTACAGTAGTAACTCTTTTACAAGCACCTCTAAACAAAAGAAGTTCAATATACGAAAAGTCTTGCTCAACATACAAGGTTAAATCCAAGCTATAAGCATTCCCAGAGGCTAGAGACTGCTCAAGACCATTCACCGTCAGCATAAGCTCATTTAAATTGGCGCATGCACTTCCCACTATCAGACGCCTTATCCCGCACACATGTTTGTATTATGCAACAAGTTTCTTTTTATCGTATTGCATCGTTTTTGTGGCCATCGCCATGCATTTTGGAAAGAGCATGGTGAGGAGTTTTCCAAGGGAAAAGGGAGAATAATGTCAACTTAAATGAATCAGAAATAATAGACAATCATGGTATTTGTGTGCGTGACTTAGCCAATGAGTACAATCTGTCAACATCTCCGGTATTTTCGCTATTGGAACAAATGGCTATAAAGCTGACCAGGTGCGTGACCGTTTCTCAAAATTGCAAACCAATATCCATGACGAGACAGAAAGACTTATAAATGTGGATATGTGACAAGGACCTAGCAGGAGATCAGAAGTCGCTGTCTCTTTAAAAATGGTATGCTGTAGAAAAAATAGGGAGTGCATTTATTTAAAGTAACGACAACTTTAATTTTAAGTGTTCAGTAAGTGCTTACATATCATCAAAATCATGCGCTGTCGCTCCTTCCGCACCCCTACACTACTATTTGAATATATTTTTAGTGATCAGGAAGATGTGTTTAATAGCTATTTATGGTTAACACGGATGCTTTTGGGGGTTGGGAACGGGCCAATTAGTTTTGCATTATTTAATATCAGCAACATTTGCAAATTCGATCTACAACCACGATCCTTAAAAAAATTTAAATCGTATGAAGAGGTACCACTGTGTTTGAAATATTAGTTTTTTTTCCCCCCAATGATCAAAATGCAGCCGACCAGAAATTTCGACGCGGCAGAAATGGAGCGTCCACTCGACCAATCGTTGATCAAGTCTCACTTAACAAGCAGCGTTACGTCGTAAAAGATTCACCTGTTTTATGTTCTGGCTGCTGATGCCTTGCAGCGTTGTGGGCGACGATATGGGGACGTTAGCTGGGCTGGCCGGGGAAACCATGTGAGTTTTGGGTAAGGTTGCTGTTGATACTGAAACAGGACTTGAAGGTTGGCTTCTCAGTGGCACGGACACCACCGTCTGTTTTTAAAAACACAACCGCACGAAAGTTTTCGTTTACTTCGTTTTGTGATTTATGTAACTTCCTCATTTTAATTTTTTACATGTTTTCATTTCCCTAAATGTTTTTACAATGATCAGAAAGCCTTGCACTGATGGATGCACATGCAGAATAAATAAATGACAACAACAACAAAGTCATTCATTTGAAGACTTGACTCGAATGATTATTTTAAAAGTCACTGCAAGAAATATGAATATAAAATGTACAATGCATGTAATAAAATCCGTACTGGATTAAATGTCACTTGAATCTTACCAAAGCGAGTTAAACTATGTTTAGTTCAACTGGCCGACATGGTTTCTCTTTAAATGTTCGTGCATTACAGCGATGCTGCCATGATACAAAAGGGATTCTATGCAAACTTTGCAAGTAGTCTCTTTATTGGACGGATCCAATGCTCCCAAACTTTAGAAGTTTTGGTACGCATACTTAATGTTTAGGCCATCATTTCTGTTAGTTAACAATAAAGACAGAGAGGCATTTGAGCATGAACGACTCTCAACAGAGATTATAAACATGCAAAATGCCTCACTCATTTGAAAATTAAGTGTCTGGAGACAATATTCGACTATTGAATTCAGTTTGGACTATTTCTGTTATCAATTTCTGTCAACAACGTTGAGTAATCGCTGAAGCCCTTCCTAAATCCTGACATTACTGAAATTCCTCTGACCTGTGATAGACCCTTGGTAGTCACAGAAACGGGCATCCTGATCTGATGCGGGTTCTGATGGAGCAAAGCGGCTTGCTGACTCGCCGCCGGAGAGCCGAGTCCGGCCTGAGCTGAGACCACCCGCACCTGAGGAAGGGAGCCCGCCGCCAAGTGACTGACGATCCGGGCGGCGTGCTGGGAAGCGACTGGCTGAGATTTGGGGGGGCCTGCCTGACTGACGGGCAAGATGGAGCCCAGCTGGGGCAAAGAAGGCTGAGACACCAGTAGGACGCTGCAAGAGACCCAGATCGGTTCATGCAAAGTGTGACAGCACAGCAGTAGGAAAAAAAAAAAAAAACATACCCTGGATTGGACTTAATTGAGTCAGGGGCTGAAGTCTTTGTGGGTGTAGTGACGGCACAGGGCAAGGGGGACTTTGGCGTCCCTGGGGTAGGGGTTGTTGGCGACATGGGACATGAAGTGACGTCTTGTCCTGCTTCCATGCCTGCAGCTTTAACACTTGCTTCTTTGCTGCTGGATTTCTGAAAGGGATCCGATGTAGACTGTCAGTGGGAGACTTGGCTGCTTTTGGGAAAGGATTTGTGTGTCAATGACTGACCGGCTTGGAAGCAGCTTTGGGCTTCTGCTGCAGAGCTTTTCGGGCTTTGGCAGCGGCTGCTTGAGCCTGATGGATCCTCTCTGCATAGGACAAGGCAAAAACGGGTTTTTATTATTATTATTATTATTTAAATCTTGAAAGATGGAGACAGCATATAGTCCAAGGGTTGGGAGCAGACAAATAAGACAAAATTCAACAAAACCAACAAACATGCTATTTAGACAAAAGCTAATTTTCAGCACATCTTATTTCACTGTGTGACGTTAAATGATTGGATACATTTCGTGAAATAATAATAATGCCAGAACGTGTGTCCCAAACAATATAAATATACCACGTAAATAATGGCTTCCTTTCGCAATTGCTTAAGATATTTGAAGCTCATTTTGACCGTAATATTTGTTGTAAATAATGGTTTTAAAACAAGGTTTGACCAGAGTTCTTTTTATAAATGACACAAAATACTGAAAACGAGAAGGATATGGATGTATTTAGGGAAGTGAGCTATGTGCGCAGAGATCTGCCCACCTCTATCACTTACCCAGTCAAACTGCTCTGGGTGTTTGGCTGACGTTTTGGGGTGTTTACAGTTTATTCTGTGGCTTTTAATCATAAAGTGTCACAACAGTGAACACAGATTGTTAAATGAAGTTCAATATAAAGGATTCCCTAGACAGGTAGAGCCTAAACCAGGTCTGTTGGTATCACAACATCACTGTAAACTTTTCCCTGTTGACACTTTGCACCTGACGACACGTTGCACTCCCTGATATAATATAAGCCATGACAGGAGGCAAGAAACACCTTTGTGGACAGCACTTGAATGAGCATTTAAGTCGAAACCACCACTATTTACGATGGTGATTTATTGCTATGTGGTGGCCTGTGCGAACCGGCAAGGTTCTAAGCCCGATTTGGCGTTTTATTGTATCCCTTTAGATCAGTGGTCAGCAACCTATGACACGCGTGCCAGCAGTGTCACACGAGGGGTTAACCGGTGGCACGCCAGCGCAAGGAATTTTCTTTACCTGAATTTAGACATTTTCAGTTGCGCGCCGTGTTTACGGTAGCAACCCTCCTCCTGTTTCGTGTGTGAGTGAGTGCCTGTGCCGCGCCTCGCAGAGGATGAAAGATCTGTGTTTTAACCCAGCCACAGAAACACCGGCGCGCGAAAAATGAATGAATCATGACGGCTCCTCCAGCGAAAAAAATCTCGTTCTGAAAAGTGTGGACAAATGACTGGGGGTATTTTTTTGTTTATGGTAAAGTTATTTGACTAACGCTCGGATTGTTAATGTTGATATATGTCACTGGGTTTTCAGATTTGCACCGATTTCTTGTTCCAAAAGCTCATGTCCCTTAAACAATGAAGATGCATTTTTTTGCACTTTATAAAAAAGGTATATATTTGCAGGTGTATAGCATTAATTAGTATGTATTTTGTTTGGTATTCAACAGATTTTTTAACTGTTCAATATTGTGAATATTGAATATTATGTTCTGTGCACTATTTTCCACAAAATTTCAATATTTGAATAAAGAGGAATTTATTTATTTTTTTCCTGACTCATCGATTAATTAAAAAAATAATCGGCAGATTAATCGATAATTAATCGTTGGTTGCAGTCCTATTGAAAAGTATAGCTTTTTTGGTATTGTTGTTATCCTATGTTTACTGGCCACACCTACTGTTTACGTGGTGTCGTCACATGGTTAGGTCACATGTGTGCAAGGCATCAAATTATCAGGACCGAACAAACTGCATTCTGTGTTACTTTGGCCTCACGTACACTTAAGTTGGAAAGTTACAGAGAAGATTATTGTGGCCCTTATCTCCGAACCAGATGTGCTCATCAAAAGAGCCATGTCTGACTTGCAAGTTATACATTGCCCACCCCTGACATATAGAATAGAAAATACAACTTAAGAAACAAATCTGTCGTGGAAAGTAAAGCTCACTCACCAAACTCTTCTTGGCTGCGGTTTCGATGCAGGTAAATCCAGAGCTTGCGCCCGATGTCATACTTGACGCAGGGGTCCTTCTCATAGTGCAGCCTATCCAGAGCGCCGCTGACCACCGTGTTGACCTGAGGGGCCACAAAAATCAGCCTGCCGCCGAGCCAGAAATGCAAGCGTCTGACAGACCTGCGCGCTGGTGACGTCGGGGGCCAGGAACTGCGAGTCCTTTAGCAGTTCGCAGATTTCTGCCCGAGTTCCTTCGCCGTTGGGCAGCCTAGCAGCAGCGTCTCGCACTGTGAGACAAGAGCTCGGGTTAGCTGGAGTGAGGTGGCATCAGGGGATGGACGGAGGCGGCTCAAACCCAGAGAGAGGATGGTGACGTATGGTGGGCGGTTGGAGCGCAGTAGCGTATGCTCCCGGGCTTTATTGAGAGACATTTCCTTATCAAAGACCCCTTTTACGGGCCCTACCACTGACTCGAAGCCGTGCATGCAGAAGGTAAAGGCCTTGTGTGGTTGGTTATATCGCTGCTGCTCCTAATGCGAAAAAACTAAGAACGGTCACCGCTGCTTTTTGAAAGCACATTCATCGACATAAGAGGGAAAGCCAAACCTGAATTTGGAAGAGTTGTCTCTCATCTCCTGTGCTGGGTCTCACTACATAATCCGTCGAACTGGGAAAGACACGGAAGAATGTAAAAAAGGACACAACGTCGTTTGCAAAGATGGAGTTCTTACACTCGAGGCATGGGGGGGATCGCCTCCATTAGTTCTTCACTTTCAGTCTGTGGGTCACAAGAAATCACCTGATTGAGTTGGATGTTTTAAATGGATTTAATTTGAAATACCTTGAGCACCAAATCTTTGGAGTCCAGCCACAGTTGACAGAGTGCAATCAAGTCCTTCTCTGCGTCCTGATCGGGGCCTTAACAGAGCAGACTTTTGTGTCAAAAACAAACCTGGCGCCTGTCAAGCAGCCACCTCCCCCTCACCGATCCACTTCCACTGCTGTGTTTCTTCTACAAACTCCACAAATGGTAGGAAGCCGCTGGGGAGCGCCATCACACCTTCTGAAAAGCCAAAAATGATATAGTGTTACCTCTTCATACAAGCACCTCTAAACACAAGAATTTTGATATACGACTTTTTTTTTTTTTTTTTTTTAAACAAAACCCTTGCTCGCTATCCAAAGGAAAATCCAGTTCACGTGCAGTCCCGGAGTCTACTACTAGAAACCCCCGAGACTGCTCACTCATCATTACTGCTTACTGCCAGCATATGCTCATCCAGTTTGCGCATGCAAACTACTATAAGCAATGGAAATTTAAAATTGTGCAGTAAAATGTTTTTGGGTACGTTCATTTGTGGTTACAATATTTTAAGTGTACAGTAATCGCGTACGTATCACCAGCAGTCTCTCAAACACATACCTGTCAACCTCCGCCAATTACTCTCCTTAATAATGATTGCAAATCCTCCTTATTAAGTGATACTAAAGATTACAAACACACTGTGGCACCTATTTAATCGGAGCAGCACAGAACATGCAGAATACCGCAACATCGTTAGAATCCTTGTTTGAGGCTCAAATGACATCTCAGAAATGGCTGAGCCCGGATCTCACCTTTACTCTCTCCTGCAAGGAACTGCAAGGCATGGAGGACCAAGTCAGACCAGCCTGAGGCAGAAGAAAACCAAGCGTTGAGGGCGCTGGCGGGAGACGTCTGCCACATTTGGACCTTTTTCTCTAACTGGAGCATATTGAAGAGAAGCCATCAAATGAGCGCTAAGCGGCCTCTTAAGAGCAGGGTTCATACACCTTTTTCATTGCCAAATTCAAGGGACAGTGTGTAATATTTAGTGCCTCCTTGTGGTACAAAAAAAAACCTTCATTCAGTAAAATAAAAGAAAACATTGATTTGAAAAATGGGCAAACCATCATACCAATGTTAATTTTTACAAATATTTATAGGTCTAGAAATTTGTATTTCTTTTACATAGCGCATTCTATACCTAGTAGTTGCCCCCATGTTTTCACAGCATCTTGCTGCAAAGCTGTGTTTATTTGGCACTAGCTTTTGTTCAAAGCCAATTTTCCAATTTATCTAGTACCATTAAATGAAGAAATCCTGTGTGAATGGTGTATTTTGCAGAGCCACAAATAGATCTGCTATTTACATGTGCGAATTTGAATCTTTTGTGTGAATTTATCAAGGCTTTTGAGGAAAATTGCGCATTTATTTGTGGATCTGAACAATACATGTGTAAATATTTTTCAAACAAATCTCTCCCTATTTTAGAGTTGGGTAATAATGATAGCAATATGCTGCCCACATTTTCAGTAGCAGGAAATTCTCCCCAATACATTTTACCACTGATAAACGTTACCTTAATTTCTACCTACATTTCGTAGTGCCCTGTTTATGTGTAGTATGACCTGTATGGAGCGATGACGCTTCATAAAACAATGCCATACAAACTAATGCCAGCTGCCGTTAATCACAAGGGAAGAAGAAATGCAATGGCAAAGGGAAGCCACCAGAGAGCAGTGTCTGCGGCATTTTGAAACGGACTTGTTAAGAAACATGGAAACAATTTCAACCATTTACAAGCAACTTCACCCAAAATTCAAGCACTTTTCAATGCTTGAAAACAATATCAAAATTCAAGTACTTTCTAGTATTTTGAGCACTCGTGAGATCCATGCAGGAGGTAAGAGAGACTTACAAGTGATGTGCTAGCCAGCCGTTCTGTCCTCAAGATGTTCTCCAGCAAGCTGAAGAAACTGACGGCCAGCTCTTCCACCATCACCACTGGGCTACTTGGTGGCTCTTCCAGGATCCTGCAAATCATGTGCATCGATGAGGTTTGTCCCAAGATATTTTTACCATAGCGTGCCAACCATACTCCTCTTTTATGTTGGCCAAGGGCGACATGGGCGCGTCCGGCAAGGAGCTGGCAATATTTGTCAAAGAAGCTGTCGGGACGTCTGACATAAGCGTGTCGCAAGGATCCTCTGTTTCCACCTTTACTGTTCTCATTTTCTTCTTCTTTCTTTCCTCTTTTAGTTTCTTCTTGGGTAGAGAGAGCTCCAAAAGTGCTGCAAGTCAGCAAAACCGCACGTTGGAAAAACAAAAACTGGTTTGGTATTCCTCAACTAAGAGAATCCACTCACGCAAGGCAGACTTGCGATTGAAATTGGCCCTAGAGAGGATGTCACTAAGGTGGATGTCAGAGGTTGTTAAATCTGGATGATCCTGAAGAGAAAAAAAAATATCTGTGAAGCACTGTCTGGGATCACACAAAATCAATTTTGCCTTAACTGCCTGTCGCTTCCTCTTCTCCCGATGGTTTTGAAGCATGGCCTTCAAGTCTGGCTCTCCCAGATGGATTTTTTCTGAAAGATTCGTCCCGTTCAAAGTCATCATGGGTTGCTGTGCTGCCACTATAAAAGAAATCCGACTCACCGGTGACCTTCATGTCTTGGGTGGACAGACTGGGCACCACTCGAAGCGAGACGGAGGCTGCTGGCGAAGGGGGTGAATGTGGAGCTGGTGTCCATAACGTTAAATCTAAAACGACAGCGCAGGCACTTATTTCCTTTTGTTGACATGCAGCAGAAAAATCTGAAAATGTGTTTTGAAAAATAGGCTGTATAACTAGCGAACATTTTAATAGTCGACTGGTCACAGAATATTGAAATGATTGGTCGAAAAATCAGATAACCATTTTAAAATTTAGCATTAAATTATGTTGCAAAAATAATAAAAAAATAGCTACAATGAAGAATACAGGTTTTTTAAACATACAAAACACATAGACAAAAACTACAGATTCTTAAAAAATATAACCGAAGAATGCCCGATTTAAAATCAGTATGGCAGAGTGCTCAGTCAGTAGAGAAATAAATCTATAAATAAAACTATCCATTTTTTGAGGACAGGTAAATAAACAATTAATTAAAAACAAGTAAACATTTTTTTTAATCTCTGTAAACCAAGAACAGACACATAAGCAGCATTAGAACAAAGAAAACAATCATTATGTGCATTTTGTGAAGCACATTCAGTGGTCAACTGCAAAGTCTATAACAAAAAAAAGTTACGATTCTAAACAGTTTGAAATCATACGTTTTTAACAAATAACCTTTTTTCGTTTTTATCGTTTTAAAAACTGACATTAGTTCTTTGAACTGTATGCATTTCATTTCAAATACAGACGCTGCCCTACTTACGAACGAGATTCCGGAAAATCGTCCGTAAGTTCAATTTGTTTGCTAGTTGCTCCAGTGCTATATTTTGTATGGAATGTATGTTTAAGGTTTATATAAGTAACCTGTATTGTTTTGAAACTGAAAATTAAACGTTTAATAAAATAATTTGCTTTACACAAAGCAGGCTGAATGATAAAACATAGTACTGAAAAACAAAGCTACACATTCGGCGTTGAAATTCTGTGGTCTGTGAAGCCCTTTGAGACTCCTTGTCATTAAGGGCGTAACAAAGAAACATGACTTGACTATAAAGATAAAGATAAATAAAGTTAAGTTTAGTTTACTTTTGGAACAGTTAGGCGACTTTCTCCTCCATGGTAAAAAGTGGACGAAAAAAAAGTGATCCAACCGTTTTCTCAACCACATCAAGCTTTCTATTCCACTTTCATTTCAAAAGGAACGGCTCGTCTCTTCTTTAAGCTTTACACTAACCATATCGAATGGATGCACGAGATATTAAACAATAAAAACGTTGTTTGTAGCATGCTAGAGATACAGTGCAGTGTGTGTACACACAAACCAAAAAGTAGAAGCCAGATTTCTTCTTCGGGTGGCTTGAATGGTACTTGAAGCTTACAGTCGCAGGTCAGACTGTTTTGTTCAACTGTCCAATGTACTTTTTAAATCTTCGCGCATCGCCAACCCACTACCACGATACCTAAGGTCGCCTTTGCAAACTTTGCAAGTAGTGTTTTTATTCGCCATATGCATGCTAAAATACTCCTGAACTACAGAAGTTTGGTACGCGTACTTGGTGTCGACGCCGCTATTCGTTTATGTTTATGTTACTGCTCGAGACAGAGGCACTACTGTGCATGAGGGACTATTAGCAAAGATTATATTCATGTTTATATGCTTCACTTACAGTCGCCTACAATGAATTCCATTGTCGGAATATTTTTATAGTTTTTTTTCTCGACAACGTCGGCTAATCTTTAGAGCCCTATTGAGAAGCAAGACCTACTGACCGTCATCATCAGATGAAGCATTACTGTCTCCACATTCAGTCTTCACCTCCCTTAAAATGCGTCTTAGTCTTCTTTGAACTTTTTTTTCTCGCATTTCAGCGTGACTCCTCGTCTGCTGCTTCCTCTTTGGTGCAAAGTCCACGCTATTGTGAGCTGCAAAGTCCAGCAGCTCCTGAAATGAAAACAGAAAAGGAAAATGTGCAACATTGTGTACTTCCCAAAACATTTGGCAAACGCACCTTTCGTGAGACCAGGATTTGTTTGAGAAGCCTGTGGTAATATTGTTGAAGGCAGTACAACTGACGTCGTCGCTGAGACTTGCTACAAAGTATTCTGTACTTGACAACTTCCGGGTTGAAGTAACCATCTGGTTTCAGAACATGGATAAGCTTGTGAGTCGGAGGCGCCAAGAGGTCCGCCAGCCGGCTTTTTAAATTCCGTACCTCGAAAAAGCTTTTGTGCCAGGTGAAGAGGATTTCCAAAATGGAAGTTTCTGTCGTTGAAGAGGTCGTCTACCACGCGGTGCCGCTCCGCTTCCTGATTGTTGGCGAATTGTGGCAGGAATTGACTCAAGTGTTGTCGCTGGGAATCGGACAGCACTTGGGTCCACGTGCTCTCGCTCACCACAGAGAAGAAGATTTCAGGCTGGAGACAACTGAACCGTCAACCATTTGAAGGCAGTATTAAGATAACTCTAAAACAGCGGTTCTCAACTGGTCTGACTTCAGGACTTACCGAAATTACAGGCCTGTAACCCGTAACAAGAAAAAAATTCTCAAATGTATTGAATGAAAGGATTGTACTGCTTGAGGGAAACTTGCGGCGAACACGGAAGAAGTCATAAAACTCACAGGAGATCGCATATACAGTATATCGCGTTTAGTTGGAAATGTGAACGATCTCACAAAAACCTCGGATTTCCCCAAAAAATGTTTGAAGTCTTGACTCGGCCAAAACTGAAACCTATGACCTCCCAGTCTCAGGGAGAGGCACTCAACCATATGACCACCGAGCTGGTCTCTGTCCACTGCTTTACATGAGACACAAGGCTCACCTGCACAATAGGGCGCTGCGCAATTTGAAGAAAATCTAAGACTTATGTGCGCCTTATGGTCATGAAAATATATGGTATGTGTTATTTAATTTTCCCTACCATTATTTTGTCAACGCAAAGGCTGGCTGACCCACTACAAACAGATCACTTTTGATCCAGTACCCAATAGTTGAGAAACGATTCTCTAGAACTTACATCTTCCAGCAGTTCCTCAGGTAATTTGACCCTGCAATTACCCAGCATGCACTCCTCTGTGATATATTCTTGCTCTTCTTCTTTTGGCTCCGTTAGGATGTGCGTCAGGACGTCCATCCTTCACCTCCACTGCAAAGAAACAGATCATCATTTACAGGGTTCTTACACCTTTTTCATGGCCAAAATTTAAGCACTTTTTGAGGACTTTCAAATTAAAATTTCCAATTTCTCCAGTACCATTAAAGGAAGAAATCTGGTGTGAATTATGCACTTTGCAAATCCACAAATATGTCTGTAAGTCACGCATACGATTTTTAATCTTGCGTATGCATTTATCAAGACGTGTGATTTATAAATCTTGAGTATATCATGAATATATGTGAGGATCTCAACAATTCATGTGCAAATATTATATAGACAAATCTCTCCCAACTTAATTGTAGGGGGAAAAAATGACGGAAATATGTTCCTTTTATTTTCAGTTGCAGAAGTTCTTCCCATTACAATTTATTACTTGGAAACGCTACCTTATTTTTATAACATGGCCCATTATAAATGTCCACAATTGATACATAATCTTTGCACTAATACACATTTCTAAGTGCCCTGTTTAGGTGTAGCATGCACCTATCCTTTTGGGCACGACCGGTCAGGGGCAGTGACGCTTCACCTTTCTATCTATCTATCCATCTATCTATCTACCTACCTACCTACCTACCCTGGTCATATCCTTCGAGAGGTGACCGAACGCAAGACAAACACGTACAAAAACAAACAAAATATATGTCACTCGGGTCAGGGTGACACAACACACTCTTCTGTTCAACAGCAGGGTTCGACAGCTTTCACTGGTTTACCCCTGCTGCATCATACGGGTGCCCTGCCCATCCCTTAGGACACGTCTAAACATCCCACTATCCTTTCACAACACCTCTCCACTCATTCCTATCACCAACAAGCGCTCTAACTTCCACTATATTTAGACCTATTTCCTGCAGTGCACTCATAGCACCATTCATCCACGTCAATCGCAGCCTTCCTCTTGGTCTCCTTCCATTTACTTCTGCTCTGTAGATCCTCTTCAACATTCGCTCCTCATCCATCCTCTCCACGTGTCCAAAACAACAGAGTACTCTCTTATCCACACGCTTGCTCAGTTCCACAACTACTCCAGTTCTGGCTCTCACAATTTCCTTTCTCAATCCATCCAATCTTGTCGCTCCTAACATTCTCATAAAACACATCAAACGCTTCATAGGACAAAGAAATACAAACTATGGTCAGCTGCTGTTAATGACTAAGGAATAAGAAATGCATGGCAAAGCAAAGCCACCAGAGCAGGCGTGTCGGTTTCATTTTTTAACAGTGTTTCTTCATTCGATTTGATATGAATTCAGACTGACGAGAAACATGGCAACAATTTCCAGCATTAACAAGCACTTCACCCAAAATCCCACCCCTTTTTAAACATTTAAACTAAACCATTAAAATTCAAGCATTTATAAGGATTTCAGTCACCCGTATGAACCCTATATGAAGCTTGAGCGGGCTAGCTTTTGAAATATAACGAAACGAGCGATTAGTTTAGCTTGTTTGGCTAGCACACATGACGTTATTTAGTCCCCGAATCTTCCAACGTGAAAATAACAGGCTGCAATACGTACGTATCACAGCATGCCATTGTTTGGATAGTCTTTATAAATATTATTTGGAAGTAGGGAAACAAAAATATATTTTACCTGAGCACATTCGATGTTTTCTGTAATGCAAAGGGGCGTTTTGTATCGTTTTCTACTTCGAGTGTCGAAATAATGTCGTCTAACGGAGCTCTCTTCCTCTACAGGCAGTTGTGAGAACTACAGCAGATAATAAAAAACTTGAAAAATCCATTAAAAAAAGTTCGGGAAAAAAAACTCAGGAATTCAAACGTGTGAAAAAGAGACTTACCTACTTGCTTACTTAATTAACATCAATTTACTTCTACAAGTGAGGCAAACACTCTCTTTTCAGTAAGTGACTAAGCCCCATAGGAAACTACTTTAGTTGATGTTTATGTTGTTATGTTTAAGTGGTCTGCCAAACTAACTTTAAAATTATTTTTTAGTTCTATAAGAATAATAAAGCTATAATTTTGAGTCAACGCAGGTTTAAAGCGTTCACTTTGACAGGACTTGGAATGTTACAGAGAGCTAATTTCTTAGGAAATGTAAATTAGGGGTAGTGATTTCAGTGTTATACACTTGAGCCATTTGAAGACTAAAATAGTTTCGACTGGTTGTTGATAGAAAATATTGAACCCTGGTCTCTTGCTGAGGTTATATTCCAAATACAACCGGTCCAGCTCATCCACCGAAAAACAACAGCGACCAGAATAGAATAGAATAGAATAGAATAGAATAGAATAGAATAGAATATACCTTTATTGTCATTGTTACAAAATGGGTTAAACATATTGTGACAACGAAAATGCGCGTGGCACTCCAGTATCACATTTAACTGTGAGGATAAAAGAAAACAAAGAAGATAAAGGAACAAAGAAGATAAGGTTATAATTTACACATTATAAAAGAACAAAGAAGATAAGGTTATAATTTACACAATATTTACACAGGAAATGTGGGCATGTAGGATGTTACATACAGTTTAAGTGCAAAAATAGTCAGCATTGTGCAAAGTGAGCATAGGCATGAATACAATTTTACATCTGTATGAGGTAGTGTGTTTGCCAGAGTTTCAGTTTGTTGTGTGGTGTGTGTTAAGGGTGGTAATGGCTCTGGGAAAGAAACTGTCTCTGAGTCTGTTTGTTTTTGCTTTGTGTGACCTGTAGCGCTTGCCGGAAGGCAGCAGGTCAAAGAGGTGGTGGCCGGGGTGAGAAAAGTCCTTGATGATGTTTTCTGCTCTGCTGAGTTAGCAAGAGCAAGCAATGTCCTCCAGACTGGGTAGAGAGCAACCAACGATTCTCTGGGCTGTGTTGATGACCCTCTGAAGCGTTTTCCTGTCTGCTGCCGTGCACCCAGCATGCCACACCGTAATGCAGTATGTTAGAATGCTCTCCACTGTGGCTTTGTAAAAGGACACCAGCTGCTCCTGTTTCAGATGATTTTTCCTGAGCACTCTCAGGAAATTGAGTCACCTTTGGGCCTTCCCTACCACCGCTCTGGTGTTTGCAGACCAGGAGAGGTCAGAGGAGATGTGCACACCCAAGATTTTGAAAGAGTGGACTCTCTCTACATAGTCTCCTTTTAAAATGAGTGGTGCTGGGTTCCTACCTTTCTTTCTGAAGTCCAGTATGAGTTATTTTGTTTTTGTGGTGTTCAGTATGAGGTATTTTTTCGAACTGAGGTGGTTTTTCGAACAGAAGGTGAAGGTGTTGTATCTGAGTTAGATCAGGAGGCCTCTCCTGCTACGTCTAACCATGGAAACTAGTAATATCTGTTTCATGTTTGGTAGCAAACCCCAACCCCCCAAAAAACGGCCTTGGGAGGAATGGGAGCCGCTAGGCCGTGCTTGCCCAAGACACACCAAGGGAAGTGGTGCCCTTACTACCCTGGCGGTTAAGGGATCTGTGAACCGTCAATAGGCAAAATCTGCCTATTGCTTCAAGGGAGCAGGGTTATACTGTATTCCAGCGGCTCACGGAACCAATTCAATGCAATCAAAGTGGATGCCTGGATGAGGTTAGAGGACATAGAATTAGAATTAAAATTAATTGTCATCGGAACATGTCAAATGCACAACAAAATCTATAAGTGCCATCATGATGGTGCAAGATAATTTATAATAAGATAAAATACCACACTGCTAAATAATACTTTATATATAATAGTATAACAATAAATCACATTACATTTAAAACAAAAATGAAGAACTGTATATTATCTTTGCATTGTTACAGAATCCCTGTCTAAGCTAGGAGTACTTGTGCACTTTCTTCTGCAAGTTGTTTGAAATTGATCAATTTTTCTTCATCATTTCTCATTTGTAAAACTTGTTTTAACTTGGAAAAAAGTTAAACTCTGCCATCTTTCTAGACTCATTAAGTTGACCTGAAGTGGGGCCTGCCTGCTGCTGAGCTCCACCTCCCCATGATGCAGCCATGAATGAGCAGTTGATGCCTTTGCTTGTCAGAAAATAATCTGAGAGAGAGAGAGAGAGAGAGAGAGAAACGAGGGTTGGGAGCCCCCGAGAACCCTCCACATTTTCGTAGGAAGTCACCGGTAGACCCAAGAAGACCGATTTTTTGCCGGGGTGGTGCTCCTCATGCCAGAGCAGAATGGCAGAAGGTGCTGATGAGGAAGAGATTCAGTTCTTGCGGACGGTAAGTAATGCCTTCTTGTTCAATTAGAAAAAAAAGCATTGACATTCTTGGATATGTTTCTTGGATACGGTACTCAGACTGAAAAGGACAGTTGCAAGTAATGGTTCCTATTCTTATTGGGTTGGTTTGATGTGGTGTTCTATTAAGTGGCTTACAAATGTACAGTATTTGGTCTTTTTCTATAATTTTTTTTTAAATCTGAAGGGTCTTGTTTATACACATATAATAACTTTACATGGATGGGCTAGATAAATGGCCCCTAGACAGTTTCTGGCCCACCGGCCCCAGGTTGCACACAATCAGACTAAGATTGCATTTACTTCATTTTCACATCACATTACAGATGATGTCAAAAGTGTTGACTAATATGGTCAATATCAAAGAAAAGAATGTATGGAAAAATCCCCTCTCAATCGCTATTGTGGACTGAGGTCATCTGCTGGCCAGGTTCTATATTTACAGTGTGAGGATTAGCAGCTTCAAAGTTAGGCCCGTTTCAGCAGCTGCTTACTTCAGTCCCTGTGAGGCTGCTCAGATGATTTGATCAGTGTTCAATATTGCAGAAGGTTGTGCACAAACGTCTTGGTGAATTGCCCTGAGCTTTGTTGATCATCTTTCTGTCTGTGGATCAACGTTCCAGGCATTAAATCAGATACAACGTCATAGAAACCCGATTCGTCCATCCGTCATTTGCCTTGTCAGCACCATGTCGGCAGGCGTGATGGTTATTGTAAATAACACAGTTCGAGGAAAAAGCTAATTCTATGTCACAAACAGTTGAGATGTGACAAGTAATATTCATTCTCAATTATGCAAATAGTGCTTCACATAGTCAACTTGATACTCATAATGATTTCAATAGCACTATGTTAAAAAAAAAACCTCGACCTAATTAGCTGCATAACTACATTTCAACTTCAGATTCTGGACTGGACTTGGATGTCTTCCTGGGTCTTGTTACCCACAAAACATTTACAATCTTTCTGTCGATGCTGCCGTCAATTAACTGAGTTTTTTGGAGGCGAGCAGTGCGGGACATTCTTTCCAGTGAAATGTGAAATATCTGCCGCTTTCCAAAAGAGGTGGCGTGAACAGCAGGTGCAACTGCCTGAAATAGAGGGCTTATACGAGAGTGGGGGACAAATTCATGGGACCGGTTATCTGAGACCAGCGACAACAGTAAAGATATTCAGAAGCAACAAAGGCTGTAGTCAGCCTTTCTTTTTCATGGTTCAGTTTATGTGTTGATGTAACCCATCTGAAATGATTAACAGGAAAAACTTGATTTGTTTTTTTCACATCCTCCCAACATGTTCCGTTAGGACGATCACGTGGTTCTGCAGTGCACCGCTTCCATTTTGAAAGAGCAGATCAAACTCTGCCTTTCGTGCGAAGGATTCGGTAATCGGTTGTGTTTCCTGGAGACGACGTCCAATGCTCAGGTGGTCTGCATCTGTTTTTTTTGTCCAATTTTTTGTGGGTTGGTACTGATGAAGTCACCTTTCAGAATGTCCCACCTGACCTGGCCATCTGCTGCTTCATCCTGGAGCAGTCCTTATCGGTGCGAGCACTGCAGGAGATGCTGTCCAACACCTCTGTGGATGAGGTCTCGATTTTATTCCTCCACATGGAGAGCGGTCTCTGCTGTGATTTCTAACTATTTTTTAATTTTATTTGTCCTCCACAGGCTGTTGACTTGGACAAATGGGTCAGTGGAGTTCTGGTCCTTCTTGGTTTTGTATTCTTTGCTCCAATGTAACCTTCTTTCTACTTGCTTTGTAATAGTCGTCACAAGGCGGAGGTCATCGGACTCTGCTGTACGGGCACGCCATTCTGCTTAAACACACTCATTCCAGCATGGTGAGAACATCCGAATGGTTCAAGGATCCACGTTCAGTTTTTTGTCCTTCCTCACTTTCTGTCTTTGTCACAAGTACTTGAGCTGTTTAACGACATCACGCTCGCTCACGGACAAGCTGGCATTTGACGTGGGCTTGCAGGAGGATTCCACGGGTGGGTGATCTTTCTTAGGGGTGAGGAGTTGTCTTTTGGCTCAATGCAATGTTTCCAATTGTGCCACAGGAGAGGCATGCTGGTGGACCATCCATCCGGCCTCCAAGCAAAGATCTGAAGGAGAGAAAGTCAGAGTGGGGGATGACCTGATTCTAGTCAGTGTTTCTTCAGAGCGATATCTGGTAAAGCTGCCATTTACATCTGTTTCATACAGTATTGTGGAGGAACAGAGTAAACTCTGGATGAACTGTACAGCACACACCTGGAAGTATATGTGTTTTATAATTGACTTGAGAAAACTTTAAATAAAGTTTTGGGCAACCTTATCCAAATTTCGGTGTTGTTGATAAGATTGTTATTTCCTTATGACAAAAATTAAACAAATTAGCTTTCTGCCAATAAACACCACCTTTCTTTGTCACCGCAGTTAAGCCAACGGTCTCCTTATGGTCCTCCTTATCACCAGCATTTAAGATGCTTTATTCCAAAATACCACTTGTTGATTCCTAACCCCTCTTTTTAGCATTTGTCCTACGCTAGCGGGGACTTGATGGTGGACGCTTCCTTCATGCAGACCTTGTGGACCATGACACCAGTGATGTCGGGTTGTGAACTTGCTGAAGGTCCACTCCATTCTCTATTTCTTTGCAAATCCTAAATGTGCTTGCTGTCTTTCAACAAAGTGACTCTTGCTCTGCAGGTTTTCTAACTGGCGGGTACGTGCTCAGGCTTTTCCATGGTCACATGGATGAGTGTTTAGCGATCCCAGCAGCTGACCAAGGAGATGACCAGCGCAGGTGAAGAAAACCTATCAAGGAAAATTCCTTTTTGTGTGTTAAATTCCTGAGCTGGTTTGGTTTTTCCTCTTTCAGAGTTGCTCACTACGAAGGGGGAGCTGTATGCAGCCATGCTCGCTCCTTGTGGCGACTTGAGCCGCTTCGCATTGCGTGAGTCTCCTAAAAAGCTCTGTCCCAGGCATGGGCTTACAGCAATTTTACACTTAGTCTTTTCGCTTTAGTTGGAGTGGGGGTCACATAAAATGGGGCCAGTCGTTCAGAATACGTCACATAACAACAGGGAGGTACCTTCTCCTGGATGAGGAAAAGGGCCTTTTGTTGGTTGACCCTGAGAAGGCAAATTCCAAAATGGCAGCCTTCTGCTTCAGAATATCTAAGGTCAGTCAAAATATTCGAGGAGTAAAAATCAAGTCAATTGGTCTTTTTGCGGCAAATCTTTGTGTACGTGAACCGCAGGAAAAAATCGAAGTGGCCCAGAAGCGTGACGTGGAAGGAATGGGTATTCCTGAGATAAAGTATGGAGAGTCCATGTGCTTCGTGCAACATGCCAATTCTGGTCTCTGGCTCACGTACGCAGCTGTTGATGCCAAATCGGCCCGTTTAGGTCCCCTCAAGAGAAAGGTATTCCAGATCCCAGAAAGGCAAAGAGGAACATTTTAGGTCACTAAATCTGTATTTAACCCCAATTGATAGGCCATCCTACACAAAGAGGGTCACATGGATGATGCCCTTACAGTTGCACGCTCTCAGACGGAGGAGTCTCAAGCTGCCAGAATGATTTACAGCACCACTGGCCTCTTCAACCAATTCATCAAGTAGCTTTCACACACAAAGTCCATCTACAAGTTCTGAACTCACTCACTCACTTCCTTTTCTGTGTCCCCAGAGGTCTTGACGCCTTGAACGGGAAAAACAAATCTGCAAACCCCCCTAATCTGCCAATGGACACGGTGGTGCTCTCTCTCCAGGACTTGATATTTTACTTCCGCCCGCCTGACGAAGAACTGGAGCACGAGGATAAACAATTCAAGCTTCGTTCCCTCAAGAACCGACAAAACCTTTTTCAAGAGGAGGTTTGTCTTTGTGACTACTCACCAAATGGAGACCTTCTCTAACTCAGTTCTTCTTGCTCTTGACAGGGGATGATCACCCTGGTTCTGGATTGTGTTGATCGGTTGAACGTCTACAACACAGCTGCTCACTTTTCAGAGTACGCCGGAGAAGAAGCTGCTGAGTCGTGGAAGGAGATTGTGAATCTTTTGTACGAATTGCTTGGTATGTCCAATTTTTCTCTCTTGACTTCATCTGCTTAGTTTTTTGACACGCTATCAAGATCTGGTGATTTTTTTTCCCCAAAAGCATCTCTCATCCGAGGTAATCGTTCAAACTGTGCGCTGTTCTGCGATAACCTAGACTGGCTTGTCAGTAAATTGGACCGTCTGGAGGCCTCATCAGGTACTTTAGATGCAAACACTGAAAATAAATTACTAATTCTGTTACATGAAAGCGTGTATTGTGAATATCCATCCATCCATCCATTGTCTTCCGCTTATCCGAGGTCGGGTCGCGGGGGCAGCAGTGTTAAAAGGGAAGCCCAGACGTCCCTATCCCCAGCCACTTCCTCCAGCTCATCCGACGGGACCCCGAGGCGTTCCCAAGCCAGCCGAGAGACATAGTCTCTCCAACGTGTCCTGGGCCGTCCCCGGGGCCTCCTGCCGGTGGGACATGCCCGGAACACCTCCCGAGGGAGGCGTCCAGGAGGCATCCTTATTAGATGGCCGAGCCACCTCAACTGGCTCCTCTCAACGCGGAGGAGCAGTGGCTCTACTCCGAGTCCCTCCCGGATGACTGAGCTTCTCACCCTATCTCTAAGGGAGAACCCAGCCACCCTGCGGAGGAAACTCATTTCGGCCGCTTGTATCCGGGATCGAGTTCTTTCGGTCATGACCCAAAGTTCATGACCATAGGTGAGGGTAGGAACGTAGATCGACCGGTAGATCGAGAGCTTTGCCTTTCGGCTCAGCTCCCTCTTCACCACGACAGACCGGTACAGGGTCCGAATGACGGCAGACGCTGCACCGACCCGTCTGTCGATCTCCCGTTCCATCCTACCCTCACTCGTGAACAAGACCCCAAGATACTTGAACTCCTCCACTTGGGGCAAGACCTCCTCCCCGACACGGAGGGAGCATACCACCCTTTTCCGACTGAGAACCATGGCCTCGGACTTGGAGGTGCTGATCCCCATCCCGGCCGCTTCACACTCGGTTGCGAATCGCTCCAGCGAGAGCTGAAGATCACGGGCTGAGGAAGCCAACAACACCACATCATCTGCAAAAAGCAGTGACGCAATGCTGAGGCCCCCAAACCGGACTCCACCCCCGCCAAGGCTGCGCCTAGAAATTCTGTCCATAAAAGTTATGAACAGAATCGGTGACAAAGGGCAGCCCTGGCGGAGCCCAACCCTCACCGGGAACGAATCCGACTTACTGCCGGCAATGCGGACCAGACTCTGGCACCGGGCATACAGGGACCGCACAGCACGGATAAGACTGTGCGGTACCCCATACTCCCGAAGCACCCCCCACAGGGCCTCCCGAGGAACACGGTCGAATGCCTTCTCCAAGTCCACAAAACACATGTAGACCGGACAGGCAAACTCCCATGCACCCTCAAAGACCCTGAAGAGTGTATAGAGCTGGTCCAGTGTTCCACGGCCAGGACGAAAACCACACTGTTCCTCCTGAATCCGAGATTCGACTTCCTGGCGGACCCTCCTCTCCAGTACCCCTGAATAGACCTTACCAGGGAGGCTGAGAAGTGTGATTCCCCTGTAGTTGGAACACACTCTCCGGTCCCCCTTCTTAAAGACGGGAACCACCACCCCAGTCTGCCAGTCCAGAGGCACTGTTCCCGATGTCCACGCGATGTTGCAGAGGCGCGTCAACCATGACACGCCCACAACATCCAGAGCCTTAATGAAGTCTGGGCGGATCTCATCGACCCCCGGGGCCCTGCCACCGAGGAGTTTTTTGACAACCTCGGTGACTTCAACCCCAGTGATACGAGAGCCCAACCCAGAGTCCTCAGGCTCTGCTTCCCCAGAGGAAGACGTGCCGGTGGAATTGAGGAGGTCTTCGAAGTACTCCGCCCACCGATTTACAACGTCCCGGGTCGAGGTCAGCAGCGCCCCATCGGCACTATACACAGTGTCGATGGCACACCGCTTCCTCCCCCTAAGACGTCGGATGGTGGACCAGAATTTCCTCGAAGCCGTTCGGAAGTCGGCTTCCATGGCCTTTCCAAACTCCTCCCACGCCCGAGTTTTTGCCTCGGCAACCGCCAAAGCCGCATTCCGCTTGGCCAGCCGATACCTGCCAGCTGCTTCCAGAGTCCCACAGGCTAGGAAGGCCCGATAAGACTCCTTCTTCAGCTTGACGGCATCCCTCACCGCCGGTGACCACCAACGGGTCTGAGGGTTGCCGCCGCGGCAGGCACCGACTACCTTGCGGCCACAGCTCCGATCAGCCGCCTCGACAATGGAGGCGCGGAACATAGTCCACTCAGACTCAATGTCCCCCGCCTCCCTCGGGACATGGGCGAAGTTCTGCCGGAGGTGTGAATTGAAACTTCTTCTAACAGGAGATTCTGCCAGCTTTTCCCAACAGACCCTCACAACACGCTTGGGTCTGCCGGGTCGGGCCGGCATCTTCCCCCACCATCGAAGCCAACTCACCACCAGGTGGTGATCAGTTGACAGCTCCGCCCCTCTCTTCACCCGAGTGTCCAGAACATGCGGCCGCAGGTCTGATGAAACGATGACAAAGTCGATCATCGAACTACGGCCTAGGGTGTCCTGGTGCCAAGTGCACATATGGACACCCTTATGTCTGAACATGGTGTTCATTATGGACAGACCGTGACGAGCACAGAAGTCCAATAACGAAACACCACTCGGGTTAAGGTCAGGGGGGCCGTTCTTCCCAATCACGCCCCTCCAGGTCTCACTGTCATTGCCCACGTGAGCGTTGAAGTCTCCCAGCAGTACGAGGGAGTCCCCAGGGGGCGCGCTCTCAAGTACACCCTCTAAGGACCCCAAGAAGGGTGGGTACTCCGAACTGCTATTTGGTGCATAAGCACAAACAACAGTCAGGACCCGTCCCCCCACCCGAAGGCGGAGGGAGGCTACCCTCTCGTCTACCGGGGTGAACCCCAACGTACAGGCGCCGAGCCGTGGAGCAATTAATATGCCCACACCGGCTCTGCGCCTCTCACCACGGGCAACTCCAGAGTGGAAGAGAGTCCAACCCCTCTCGAGAGGACTGGTACCAGAGCCCAAGCCGTGCGTAGAGGTGAGTCCGACTATATCTAGTCGGAATTTCTCAACCTCACGCACCAACTCGGGCTCCTTCCCTGCCAGAGAGGTGACGTTCCATGTCCCAAAAGCCAGTTTCTGTAGCCGGGGATCGTCGCGCCAGGGACCCCTCCCTTGGCTGCTACCCAGCTCTCTGCGCACCCGACCCCTTTGGCCCCTCCTACAGGTGGTGAGCCCATGGGAAGAGGGTCCCACGTCGTCCCTTCGGGCTGTGCCCGGCCGGCCCCCGTGGGTAAGGGTCCGGCCACCAGGCGTTCGCCAGCGGACCCCACCTCCAGGCCTGGCTCCAGAAGGGGGCCCCGGTAACCCGCGTCCGGGCGAGGGAAATCGAGGACCAAAGTTTTCTCTCATCATTAGGGGTCTTCTGATCTGCGTTTTGTCTGGCCACTCACCTAGGACCTGTTTGCCATGGGTGACCCTACCAGGGGCTTAAAGCCCCCGACAACATAGCTCCTAGGATCATTGTGTATTGTGAATATTAATCAACAAATTCTACTTTAAGGAATCCTGGAGGTTTTGTATTGTGTTCTGATTGAGAGTCCAGAGGTGTTGAACATAATCCAGGAAAATCACATCAAGTCCATCATCTCTTTGCTGGATAAGCATGGACGCAATCACAAGGTCAGTAGTACCAAAGATTGTGAACTATTTGCACTGGAACATACATACGCTGCAAAGGGAAATGTACTCAAAGTTCAAGGCAGCACCTGATGTTTTGCTCGACTACCCACCCTCTAGGTCTTGGACGTGCTTTGCTCACTTTGTGTGTGCAACGGTGTGGCCGTGAGGTCAAACCAAAATCTTATTACAGAGAATTTGCTTCCTGGACGTGACCTTTTACTTCAAACCAACATCATTAATTACGTCACCAGGTGAGACTTTTTTTTTTTTCAATGAGATTGGTGGGAAGATTGACGTTTGTCGTGTGACTTTTCTACAGCATGAGACCCAACATTTTCCTTGGGACCTGCGAAGGGTCCACACAGTATAAAAAGTGGTATTTTGAGGTGATGGTGGACCACGCTGATCCGTTCCTCACTGCTCAGCCGTATCACCTGCGAGTGGGCTGGGCTCTGACTGAGGGATTTAGTCCATACCCCGGTGGAGGGGAGGGTTGGGGAGGCAATGGAGTAGGGGATGACCTCTACTCTTATGGTTTTGATGGACTCAACCTTTGGTCAGGTAGAGTACATTTTGAGTTGCCAGTTTGACAGCTTCCCCCCAAAATATGCATGTACAGTTAAATGAACCTTTTTCTGTTTTCAGGACGTGTTCCGCGTCCTGTGGCCACACCCAATCAGCACGTTCTGTCTGCCGAGGATGTTATCAGTTGCTGTTTGGATCTCAACGTGCCTAGTATCTCCTTTCGGATCAATGGTCATCCTGTCCAGGGCATGTTTGAGAACTTCAATCTAGATGGCCTCTTTTTCCCTGTTGTCAGCTTCTCAGCAGGCGTCAAGTATTGGACACGATCACTTTTGACCTAATCAGCAGACTGTGGTATAAATAAGTTATTTTGTTCCAAAATCAACAGGTTCCGATTTCTTCTTGGAGGTCGTCATGGTGATTTCAAGTTCCTTCCGCCACCGGGCTACGCCCCTTGTTATGAGGCTGTGCTGCCTAGGGATCGTTTGCGGATTGAGCCCATTAAAGAGTACAAGCATGACTTTGACGGTATCCGTAATTTGCTCGGTCCAACACAGTCCCTGTCACATACGGCTTTTACTCCTTGCCCTGTGGACACTATACAGGTAAAGCCTTCCAAGACCTTTAGCAATCTTCATCTTCCTATGCTATCCACCCCATAACTGTCATGAAATAAAATTTCCCCACAGATTGTGCTTCCTCCCCATTTGGAACGTATTCGAGAGAAACTAGCAGAAAATAGTCACGAGTTATGGGCTGTGACTCGTATTGAGCAAGGTTGGACCTACGGACCGGTGAGTTCTTCTACTTGAAATCATGTATGTGATATGATAGGAAATTTCCTGAAACATTCTTCCCGCTACCGCTTGAATGGCTCTGTCAAGTTTCGGGATGACAACAAGAAACTTCACCCTTGCTTGGTGGATTTCCAGAGTCTGCCTGAACCAGAGAAAAACTACAATTTAGCAATGTCTGGTGAAACTCTCAAGTAAGTTGGTGACTTTTTCTAAGAAGAAGAATTAAAACATCAATTAACTCCATCTGTGAACCTTTTGAAAGGACTTTATTGGCACTGGGGTGTCATGTAGGAATGGGAGATGAAAAGGCAGAGGAAAATCTTAAAAGAACCAAGCTTCCTAAAACGTAAGTCACTTTATGGTTGAAAATGAACATTGTCTTTTCATTAAAACTTTCAAATATTAACTTTTTCTTTAGGTACATGCAAAGCAGCGGATATAAACCTGCTCCTCTGGACCTCAACCATGTCAAGTTGACTCCTAACCAAAACACTCTGGTGGAGAGACTGGCAGAAAATGGACACAATGTTTGGGCCAGAGACCGGGTTCGCCAAGGCTGGACATATAGTATTGTGCAGGTGCATTGTTGCAATCAGGACCTGGATAGGATGTTCCAAACATAAAAGTTTTTGTTTTATTTTGTGTCCTGAACAGGATATCATGTCCAAACGAAATCCTCGATTGGTCCCTTACAACCTGTTAGATGAAAAGACCAAAAAGACCAACCGAGATACTGTCTGTGCTGCAGTCCGTACCCTCATCGGATATGGATACAACATTGAACCACCTGACCAGGAGAGCAGTACGTTTGAAGAATAGACGAGAATGGGAGGAGTGGGAAAAAAACACAGTGTTTAAGCCTAAAAACTCCTCTCTGTGGTTTCCATTCAGTTGGGCCTGGGGCAGGCAGCACCCGTGGAGATAAGATCCGAGTCTTCAGAGCGGAGAAGTCCTATGCCGTCTCACAGGGGAAGTGGTACTTTGAATTTGAGGCTGTGACCGTCGGTGAGATGAGGGTGGGCTGGGCTCGACCTAGCGTGCGAGCCGACATGGAACTCGGCGCTGACGATTTGGCGTACGTCTTCAATGGCTTCAAGGTGGGAGCTAAAATCTTTGGTGAAGAGTTCTTAAGTGCAAATCCGAATGGAAGGTTGTCCTTTTCAGGCCCAACGCTGGCATGTGGGAAACGAGTCGTTTGGCAGACAGTGGCAGTCTGGTGACGTGGTGGGTTGCATGATCGACCTCACTGAGATGAACATTATGTTCACACTCAATGGCGAGATGTTGATCAGTGACTCTGGCTCGGAGATGGCATTCAAAGATGTTGATGTAGGAGAAGGTAAGCCAACTACATGCAGTCTGAATATGCAGTAAATAAGAAATGATAATTAGCAGACCTGTGCTTAGGTTTGGGGGAGGTCCAGGTCTACAATTTTCCCAAATGTACTAGTGTGCTGCAGAAGGAATACTTTTTGAACGTATGCCAATAACAAATCGTTTACCACTCGCAGGCTTCATACCTGTATGCAGTCTTGGCCTGTCTCAGGTCGGTCGAATCAACTTGGGCCAAAACGTCAGCAGCCTCCGCTACTTCACCATTTGCGGCCTGCAGGAGGGATTTGAACCTTTTGCCATCAACATGAAAAGAGACATCACAATGTGGTTCAGCAAGAGCCTTCCTCAGTACATTCCTGTGCCGCATGATCATCCTCACATCGAGGTGCTTATCCCTTGTTCGCTATTCCTGTTTCTCAGCACAGTTAGTCTTTATCAATTGTCAATTGTAGGTATCCCGTGTTGATGGGACTGTGGAAACTGCTCCTTGTCTCAAAGTGACCCACAAGACATTTGGATCCCAGAACGCCAACACAGATTTGCTGTTCTTAAGACTCAGCATGCCAGTGGAATTCCACGAGACTTTCAAAGTCCCCGCGGGGACAACCCTCCTCACTCGCACCCTCACCATCCCTGAAGACGACGTGGTGGAGGTGGACCCGGACTCTGACTTTGAAATCCTCAAGAAGTCAGCCAGTCGCAAAGAGCAGGAGGAAGAGAAGAAAGAACCCTCTGTGCCTAAGGAAGTGCCTGCTTTTAAAAACGGAGAGAATGAGAAGGACGCCTCCACCGAAAAGAGCAAGAAAAAGGGGTTTGTGTTGCCTACAGCAGCTTGTTTAAAGAAGACTCAGCCTATATCTAATCATCAAAGTGGTTATTTATTGCAGATTCCTTTTTAAGGCCAAGAAAGCTGCATTGATAAGTCCACCACCTGTTGTTCCCACCATGCCCCGCTTGGTGGAAGATGTGGTTCCGGATGACAGGGACGATGCTGACGTTATTCTCAACACCACCACGGTATGAAATCCTTTCCAGGAAACACGGCCAACTTTAAAGTATGGATGCCAGTCATTTATTTGATTCTCCTTCCTTCGCTAGTACTACTATTCGGTGCGCGTGTATGCTGGCCAGGAACCAAGCTGCGTGTGGGTGGGTTGGATCACCCCCGACTATCACCAATACGATCTTCATTTTGATCTCAGCAAAGTCAGGAATGTGACAGTGACTGTGGGTGATGACAAGGGCAACATCCACGGCAGGTATTTTAACATGTAACATTTAGTCTATTTGACCATTGACAACTTTGATTGGTCTTTCCAGCATAAAACGCAGTAACTGCTACATGGTTTGGGGTGGCGAGTTCAGCAGCTCACAGCAGACTCGAGTTAGCCAGGAAGACTTTGTGATAGGCTGCCTCATCGATTTGGACACAGGACTAATGACTTTTACTGCCAATGGGAAAGAAATCAACACGTTCTATCAGGTTCGGAAATACTTAGTCTGTTGTCCACTTGTATGTTCACAAAACGCTCCTTTGGTGTCTGTGTTTTAGGTTGAGCCCAACACTAAACTATTCCCGGCAGTGTTTGTCCTTCCTTCTAGTCAGAATATGATACAAATTGAACTTGGTAAACTCAAGGTCAGCTTTCAAGTCCTAAATCCTAGTACAGAAATCATCATTTCGCTAATTGAATATGATTCACTCTGCAGAACATCATGCCCATCTCGGCTGCCATGTTCCGGAGCGAGCGCAAGAACCCGGTGCCTCAGTGTCCTCCCAGACTGGATGTCCAAATGCTAACTCCCGTCATCTGGAGTCGCATGCCAAACCACTTCCTTGCTCCAGAGACAGGGCGCATCAGCGAGCGTCTTGGCTGGCTTGTCCAGTGTCAGGAGCCACTCACCATGATGGCGCTTCATATTCCTGAGGAGAACAGGTCAGTTCCAAATATTGTTGTTTTGTCAGGCCTGCGGTTGCTTCTTGTCTCAGAGGCATCACAGTGATGGAACCATCTGCCACCTAGCACCAAATGTGCTAACTAAATCATTGAAGACTATTCAATCTGGACATTTTGATTGCAATACCTTTAAGGTGCATCGACATCCTGGAGCTTTCGGAACGAATGGATCTACTGACGTTCCACTACCACACTCTGAAGTTGTACGGCTCTGTATGTGCTCTCGGGAACAACCGAGTGGCGCATGCCCTTTGCAGCCATGTGGACGAGTCCCAACTATTCTACGCCATCGAGAACACGTACCTCCCTGGACCCATGCGGAGCGGCTTCTATGACCTTCTCATCAGCATGCATTTGGAGTCTGCAAAGAGAAACCGCCTCGGGACCAACAAGGAGTTTATAGTTCCCATGTCAGATGAAACACGTAGTATCACATTGTACTCTGTCAAGTCACATGCTTTGCCCGGAGTGGGATTGACCACGTGCCTGCGTCCCAAACTTCATTTTTCCTCCACTGGATTTGTTGGAACAGACGCTGACATATACACGCTGAGTCCAATGGTTCCCTTACAGGTAAGATGAAAATGAGGGGACAAGAAAGTAGGATTTTGGCTTATTTGTCTTAATTTCCAGGTTCTCAAAACCAAAGCGCTTACAATGCTCATCGAGGCTGTTCAAGACGGAGGTCAAGCCATGAGAGACCCCGTTGGTGGTAGTGTGGAGTTCCACTTTGTTCCCATCCTGAAGCTCATCAGCACCCTCCTCATCATGGGTGTGTTTGATGATGAAGACGTCACCCACATCCTGAAGATGATTGAACCTACCGTTTTTAGTGGCAAAAAGCCTGAGGAACCTGCTGAGGAGGTCCTCAAAGTCAAGCACGAGAAGGAACCAAAAGCACAGAAACTCCAAGTCCAGAAGGTTGAGGAGCAGGAATATGTGCTGGAAGAAGGGGAGGAGGAAGAAGAAGAGGAAGAAGAGGAGGAGGAGGAGTGTGCTGATGATCACTTTGAAGAAGAGGAGGAAGAGATGGAAGCAGATTTAGGGGTGGTTAAATCTGTTACAGCTCACGAAGAAATGGCTGAAGAAAGCGAGCCAGTGAATGGAGAGAAAGGAGCTGAAGAAACAGAGAAAGAGATGAAAAATTGTGAATCTGGCAGTGAGGAACATCTTGAACAAGGACTGTTCCAGATGAAGCTACCAGAGTCTGTAAAACTCCAGGCAGGTTTTAGTTCCTCCAAATGAGCGCAACAACGAAACTTTAAGCACTAACAAATATTCTTGCTTCAGATGTGCACCCTGCTTCAATATTTTTGCGATTGCGAACTCCGACACCGAGTGGAAGCCATCATCGCCTTTTCAGACAAGCTGGTCAGCAAGATCCAATCCAACCAAAGGCAGAGATACAACGAACTCATGCTGGCCTTCACCATGAGTGCTGCCGAGACAGCGCGCAAGACTCGGGAATTTCGCTCGCCGCCACAAGAGCAGGTACGACCACTCCAGTCTTCTCAGCTGCCGAGTCATTTTGACATAAGGAAAATGCCTCACACTGTTACTCAAAGCTCCTCCTTTTATTTTGAGCAAAGAATCCCACAATGAGGTTTTTATTTTCCAGCTCATGTTGCAGATACTGTTGCACTTTACCCTGTAGGTTAACATGCTAATGAACTTCAAAAATTGCGCCGAAGATGAAGATTGCCCTGTCCCAGATGAAGTCCGTGAGGCTCTCCAAGCCTTTCACAATGCTCTGCTGGGACATTGCGGTTGGTCCCGTTTTTGCCGTCGCACCTATGTACATTTCACTGCTGCCAGTGACTGGTCTCTGTGGATATTTTTATATCAGGTGTTCATATTGAAGAAGAGGAGGAAGAGGAAATGGTTGATTATTCCATGCGTGGACGACTGTTACGCTTACTGGATAGGGTGAAAAGGATTCGCCAGAAAAAGGTCGAGGAGGAGTGTGAACCAGAGGAAGATAAAAAACCAAGTGAGCTTGTCTAGATCCTTTACAGGTTATCCTGCTAACAATAATAATAAAAGGGCTCTCGTGTCTAACACTCTTTTTGTGCCAGGTACGCTGCAGGAACTCATTTCGCATTCCACCATCCATTGGGCCCAGGAGTCTTTTATCCAGAACCCAGAGCTTGTTCGCATGATGTTCAGTCTTCTCCATCGGCAGTACGACGGGCTGGGGGAGCTGGTGCGGGCCCTGCCCAAGGCCTACACCATCAATGCCATTTCCATTCAGGACACCATGGATCTGCTGGAGTGCTTGGGGCAGATTCGCTCCTTGCTTATCGTCCAAATGGGTCCAGAAGAAGAGCGGCTCATGATTCAAAGCATTGGGTGCGTACTTTGTCTCCAATACAGTGCATCCCATGCTGGACTTCTGATTTACACGAGAACTTTCCTCCGCAGGAATATTATGAGCAATAAAGTTTTCTATCAGCACCCGAACTTGATGAGAGCTCTGGGCATGCACGAGACGGTCATGGAAGTCATGGTTAACGTGCTGGGTGGCGGAGACTCTAAAGTAGTGTTCCTAACTCAATATAAATCACTCCCATGAATGAATACAGTAGTAATTTGATTTCCCCTTGTGCAGGAGATCAGGTTTCCCCGGGTTGTGACAAACTGCTGTCGCTTTCTTTGCTATTTCTGTCGCATCAGCCGGCAGAACCAGCGCTCCATGTTTGACCATCTCAGCTACCTGCTGCAAAACAGCGGCATCGGCCTTGGTAATTGACTCAGTCTGCAGTCAGCGATGGCTTTTGGTAGTTTGCCAAATCTTCTGTTAGAAATTTCGATGTTGCATTCCGTTGTGTAGGAATGCGGGGCTCCACCCCCTTGGATGTAGCAGCAGCCTCCTGCATCGACAACAACGAGCTGGCATTGGCGCTGCAAGAACAAGACCTGGAAATGGTAACCAAGACAACCAAGTGGTCTGCAAAAATACAAGGAGCCAAACATGATGATAAACGTCTTTTATAGGTGGTTAAGTATTTGGCTGGATGCGGACTACAGAGTTGCCCAATGCTCCTCTCCAAGGGCTATCCTGACATTGGCTGGAATCCGTGTGGTGGAGAGAAATACCTTGATTTTCTCCGCTTTGCTGTATTTGTTAACGGTCTGTTCGGGTTTTGGCCTGGGTTTAAGACATATCTATTCACAGTGTCAAATTGGAGTCCATGCTTGTGATTTTATGTCCGCAGGAGAGAGCGTGGAGGAGAACGCCAACGTAGTCGTGCGCCTCCTCATCCGTAGGCCCGAATGTTTTGGCCCGGCCCTCCGAGGTGAAGGGGGTAACGGTCTCCTGGCTGCCATTGAGGAGGCTATCAAAATATCGGAGGATCCCGCCAGGGATGGGCCAAGCGTTAAAAAAGATAGACGCTTTCCTATGTAAGCTCAGAATTCCAAGCTGAAGTACACTGGTGATGTTGATGCATGTTAAATAACTTCCGGCGTAGGTTTGGTGGAGATGAGCAACACGAAGAGAACAGGGTGCACTTGGGGAATGCTGTTATGTCATTCTACTCTGCACTTATTGACTTGTTGGGCCGCTGTGCCCCAGAAATGCATGTAAGCTATATCCCTGACTTACAAAGTGTTTTTAAAGATCACGTTACGCAAGAAGCAATTTTTTTGTCTTCTGTAGCTGATTCAGGCCGGAAAGGGTGAGGCTCTGAGGATCAGAGCCATCCTACGGTCTCTGGTTCCTCTTGAGGATTTGGTTGGAGTCATCAGTCTTCCGGTTCAGATTCCATCTTTCGGGAAAGGTGAGCACCCAAAAGGCAAAAACCTCTTTTAGCTCTTTACCAACATCTGATGGTTTTCCATTTAGACAACAGCATTGTGGAACCAAAGATGTCGGCCAGTTTTGTGCCGGATCACAAAGCTCCCATGGTTCTGTTCTTGGACAGAGTGTACGGTATAGATAATCAGGATTTTCTACTCCACGTGCTGGAGGTGGGCTTCTTGCCTGACATGAGGGCTGCTGCCTCTCTTGACACGGTGAGGATCACATGGTGATCAAAATCCTCGTCTTCATCTGATTCTGCTCCCTTTATTTCAATGTTGAACTATGTGCATTAGGCTGCCTTCAGCACCACTGAGATGGCCCTGGCTTTGAACCGTTACTTATGCTCTGCCGTGCTGCCGCTTATCACCAAGTGCGCCCCGCTTTTTGCTGGCAGCGATCATCGAGCCATTATGATCGATTCCATGTTGCACACTATCTATCGGTTGTCTCGCGGACGAGCCTTCACCAAGGCCCAAAGAGACATCATTGAGGAATGTCTTATGGCTTTGTGCAAGTATGACCATTCTCAGACAAACATACTTTTTCGTCTTTTTATTTTCTAGGATTTTTAAACCATTTGTTTGGTTCTTCCCATTAGGCATCTTCGTCCATCCATGCTTCAGCATCTACTCCGCCGGCTAGTTTTTGATGTTCCCATTCTGAACGAGTATGCCAAAATGCCGCTCAAAGTAAGTGAATCTTTCAAGAGGGTTGTAAAAACTCAAAAAAGCTGATAATTGCTACGATATCTCATCAAGCAGTGCCACAGGACTCCTCAATTCCTCAAAGTCTTTCAATGGGGCACATAAGCTTTTTCAGCATGACCATCTGTTGTGTGTTTGTATTTTATTGCAGCTATTGACCAACCACTACGAGCGTTGCTGGAAGTATTACTGCCTCCCAAATGGCTGGGCCAACTTCGGAGTTGCATCAGAGGAGGAGCTGCACCTGACCCGCAAGCTCTTTTGGGGCATATTTGAGTCTCTGGCACACAAGGTACTGCTGCACCCCCAAAAACAACCAACTGTGCTCTAGAGAAGTTAGATCTTGACACATTGCCATTAACAGAAATTTGACGCAGAGATTTTCAAAATCTCCATGCCGTGCATCTGTGCCATCGCCGGCGCCATCCCTCCGGATTACGTCGACGCGAGCTACTCTTCCAAGACCGAAAAGAAGGCTTCAGTGGATGCTGAGGGAAACTTTGATCCAAAACCAGTGGAGACCACAAAGTCCGCTCATTTTTTTGGATGTTTTGTGGATTATCCTTTGCGATACAGTCTAAAGAAAACCTAATCTTTTTTGTTGCTTTTCTTAAACAGCACAATCATTCCTGAGAGACTGGATGCATTTATCAACAAATATGCTGAATATACCCATGATAAATGGGCCTTTGAAAAGGTACGTTTTTTTTTAAGAAGCTCTGTGGCGTATCAGCTGCAAAATGTTTGGCTCTTTGTTCTAGATCCAGAACAACTGGTCCTATGGCGAGGCACTGGACGAAAACGCCAAAACTCATCCCATGCTTCGACCATACAAGACCTTCTCAGAGAAGGTAAGTGTGTATATTTTTAATTTGTTTCACAAGCCTTTTCTTCTGACAATTCTGGTGGGCAGGACAAGGAGATCTACCGCTGGCCCATTAAAGAGTCTGTCAAAGCAATGCTCGCCTGGGAGTGGACATTAGACAAAGCCAGAGAGGAAGAGGAGTCAGAAAAGAAGAAGGCAGCAGCACGAAAAATATCCCAGACAGCTCAGGTGCACAGGAGTAAAATATTTTTGTCACATTTCGTCAATACTGATGTTACTGCATTAAATCTTTCCCATTAAAGGCGACATATGACCCCAGTCACGGTTACAGTCCACAGCCCATAGACATCACTCACATGGCTCTTTCAAGAGACCTGCAGGTATAGAAGAAAATATTCTTTGCTTCTAATCCAATCAAATGGCAGTATTCAACAGGTTTTTAATCTTCTTTTTAGTCTATGGCCGAGCAACTAGCAGAAAATTACCATAACACTTGGGGCAGAAAGAAGAAACTGGAGCTACAAGCTAAAGGTAAAGTATGGTTTTCTTTTAATAGAATCATTCCTGTTTTTTAACTGTTGGTTATGTGTTTTTTGGGGGGCAGGAGGCGGAACACATCCTCTTCTGGTGCCTTACGACACGCTGACAGCAAAAGAAAAAGCTCGGGACAGAGAGAAGGCCTACGAGCTGCTCAAGTTCCTGCAGTTAAATGGATACGCTGTCACCAGGTAACGACATTTAATGTTACCTCGGTAGAACTTTAAGTCCCTGGATGACCTACCTATTCCGACAACACAATTATGATTAGACCACAGGAGATTACCTTAAAGCCCGCACGCATGAATATGAAATTTTTATTACGCTGATGGAAAAGGTCAAATGACTCATTTCATATTTACAAAGCTTTTTGTTTATGCTGATGCAGTTCTTCTTGAAAATTGATTGAAGTTGAATTTTCATCAGGGGCCTGAAAGACATGGAATCGGATATCTCTTCCATTGAGAAAAGATTTGCTTATGGATTCCTGCAGAAACTGTTGAAATGGATGGAGATTGCCCAGGAGTTTATTGCTCATCTCGGTATTAAAAAAACATTACAAAAAAATAACTTCATTGAATCACAATGTTGAGATGAGATTGATCATATTTTGAACTTGACTTGCAGAGGCCGTTGTAAGCAGCGGACGTGTGGAAAAGTCGCCCCATGAACAGGAAATCAAATTCTTTGCCAAGGTTTGAAATAATGTCCAGTGAAGGACCTTGTTGTTCTGGACATCATTAATAATTATATATATATAAATATATATATATATATATATATATATATATATATATATATATATATATATATATATATATATATATATATATATATATATATTTATATATATTTTTTATTTTATTTATTATTATATCTTTTTTTTTTAGATCCTGATGCCGCTGATAAACCAATACTTCAAGAACCACTGCCTCTACTTTTTGTCCACACCCGCTAAAGTCCTGGGAAGTGGCGGCCATTCGTCCAACAAGGAGAAAGAGATGATTGCCAGGTGAAGTCTGTCTGACCATAGATGCTTTTGTTGGCCTTCCATCTGCTTTCCTATCTTTTCCTTTGCTTTCATCGGTTCCCTTCGTTCCTTCCTTTCTCCTCCTTAGTATCTTCTGTAAAATGTCTGCTTTGGTGAGGCACAGAGTTTCTCTTTTTGGTAAGCTGTAGGTGTTTGGCCTGGAAAAGATGAAAAGTCCATTCATGACCAACTTGTGCTTCTATGCAGGTACTGACGCACCGGCCATCGTGAACTGTCTGCACATTCTGGCCCGCTCGTTAGATGCAAGGTTTAGTAAATGGATAGATTACGTAAAAATGTTTTTTTTTCCATTCTGTATTTATTCATCTTTGTTTGTTTTAGGACTGTAATGAAGTCTGGTCCAGAAATCGTCAAAGCAGGGTTGCGCTCGTTTTTTGAGAGCGCCGCTGATGATATTGAAAAGATGGTGGAAAACCTTAAACTGGGCAAAGTATCCAAAGGCAATCAGGTATCCAGTGGACAACCTTTGATACACTCATTTTATAATACGACTCAATCGGAGGCTTGGCTGGAGGTTGTGTTCTCAACTCTGTCATTCTAACAATTGGCAGTTTTTTAAGCTTCTCAGTTTTTCGGGAGGATGTTGTTTTTGTTAGGTAAAGGATTAAAAAACTTGGGTTAAATCATATCAAGCCTGTGCAATCAAGAACAAAAAAGACAGCAGACTTACAAGCTTTATTTACGCAGGAGGGAGTGGCAGAATTAGGCACTCTCATCCGTTTCGCAGTTCCCCCAGCATTTTATTGAAAAAAAATTTGCATCACATATACATGTTTATCAGACGTCACTTCTAGCCTTGCAGATGTTTAAGGGGATTCAGTATATTTTCATATCTTGACAGGAACATTGTCGCTTAACTGTTGTGACACTAGCAATGGAAGTAAACGGAAAAAGGGGAGATCACATCCTGGTTGGCCACTGCCTGCATTTTTTCAAAGACGGGAAGAGGCTTAACAGAATGAGGCCTTTTGAAGTTGTCAGCATCCAAAAGTCCCACAAGAACTGATATGATAACTCTATAAAATCTTAACAGTTTTGTTTTCCATTTCAGCAAGTGAAAGGTGTGTCCCAGAACATTAACTACACAACCATCGCCCTGCTCCCAGTCCTCACTTCCTTGTTTGACCACATTGCCCAGCATTTATTTGGCGATGACGTCATATGTGAGTTTGGCATTGATATGTGTAAGTTTCAACTGCTGTCTCTCTCATGGACATCATATCACACGCAGTGGACGACCTGCAGATGTCTTGCTATCGCATCATGTGTAGCATCTATTCATTGGGGACGGTCAAGAATCCGCACGTCGAGAGGTCAAAGGCAGAACCGCATGGATCTCCTGCCGAGGTCAGACTTTACAGATGTCGGTTGTTTTTCCTTGCAGACAGAGACCAGCTCTCGGAGAGTGTCTCGCTCACCTGGCGGCAGCTATGCCTGTGGCCTACTTGGAGCCGCATCTAAATGAATTCAATTCCTTTTCTGTCTACACCACAAAAACACCAAGAGAAAGAGCCAGTGAGTTTGTCCAAGCTGTCGGGTTTTATTTTGTAAAACGCTAATAAATGATTATCTGTCTACCCCCATCAATCCAAAAGTACTGGGCTTACCTAGTGAAGTCCAGGAGTTATGTCCAGATATTCCCGAACTGGATTGTCTTCTGAAGGAGATCGGGGACTTGGCAGAGTCAGGTGCCCGCTACACGGAGATGCCTCACGTGATCGAGATCACCTTGCCCATGTTGTGTAACTACCTTCCTCGCTGGTGGGAGCGTGGGCTGGAGAACTTCCTTGAGATGGAGGGTCAGCTCTGCACTGCTGTCACATCGGAGCACCTCAATCAGTTGCTGGGAAGCATCATGAAAATCGTGGTCAACAATCTGGGGATTGACGAGGCCTCCTGGATGAAGAGGTTGGCCGGTGAGGCGCTTTTTCTTTCCACTTAAGTATAAGAGTGAGAAATTCTTAATGTGAGGGGGAACTGTTGCGTCTGACCAAGGTGTGTCGCATAGTGTTTTCGCAGCCCATTGTGAGCCGGGCCAAACCCGAAATGCTGAAGTCTCATTTCATCCCCACCATGGAGAAGCTGAAGAAGCGCACATCCAAGGTGGTGGCTGAGGAAGACCACCTGCGGATGGAGGGCAAATCAGAAGGCGATGAGGAAGACGGCACCATACGGGATGAGTTTGCTGTCCTTTGCAGGGACCTCTACGCCCTGTACCCGCTTCTCATTCGTTATGTGGACAACAACAGGTGCGTTTATCATTTGCCGCCTGAATATTGCTTAAAACACCGTGATAGCTTGCTTGACAGAGAGCCGTCTAGATGGTCGCTCTTTGTCAAGGGAAGGGAGCAGCCTGTTATCTTGATGAGCTTTTTCTCGGCCTTAGAGCAAGGTGGCTGACCAGCCCCGACCCTGACGCAGAGGAGCTCTTCCGCATGGTGGGAGAAGTCTTCATCTTTTGGTCCAAATCTCACGTGAGTGCCCGATAGTATCACAGCCTCTGACCTTGAGCACTGAAATTGGTCTGACGCTCCTGCAGAACTTCAAGCGGGAGGAGCAGAACTTTGTGGTGATGAACGAGATTAATAACATGTCGTTCCTCACTGCGGACAGCAAGAGTAAAATGAGTAAGGTGAGTTTTAGAAGGCGGGGCAAAGATCTTCTTGTGCTTCGGAGGCAGATCCAACAGTGCCACTTTTTTCCTCCGATGACATATGATGGGTTCCAGCTGGGTCGGAAGCAGTATGGTTAACAATATTCTCTCCTTTTGTCCTTGGTTTGCTTGGGTTTTCCAGGGCGGGGACTCAGAGGTTAGAACTTGTTCCTGCACGACCGCTGTGCTGACCGCATGGCACCTCACTTTGGGGGGGCTTTTCATCAACCCCTCCTAGCACACTGGCACTTGTGATCCACGTCCACTCACAACGTGCACATTTGATTGACCAAATGAGGAGTTCCATCTTAGGATGCAATCTTTTGAGTAGAAAAAGGCCGACAACTTGAGAGCAATTTTAGAAGGCCACGTCATGTGTTGCAAGACTTGTCTGCTCTCCAGATATAGACTGCTATATAGAGTGACATGCACACCCCTTAAGCCGTGACTCGACTCGTTTTATGTCCGGGTCATTTTTCAGCACAGGCAGCTGTGACAATTTTATGAATAGATGCGACAAGGTGAGCAACATGCTTTTATTTTCAATCGTCTAAAACAGAGGTCAGCAACCTTTTCAAAATGTCCAGCTACTTTTTGTTACTGATTAATTTTCTAAAATTCAAACTTATCGTAACGTTATTACTAGGTTGTAAATACAGTAGCCCCTCTACATCTTAGCTAATCTAGTAAAGAGAAATTCAAAATATGAGATGTCTTTCGTGCAAAAATCTTGGACTATAGAGCGCACCGGATTATAAGCCGCCCCCAGTACATTTGTAAAGGAAAAAACATTTTTCATATACATAGGCCACACCCGACCTTTATGCCCCATGATGTGCCCACATTGAAACATGAGATGGTACACGGAAAAGGTATTATACGGTAACTTAACCCCGGTGGGCCGCTGGACTTTTGATAAACAAATACATGTCTATACGATGTCACCAGTCACTGTAATATGTCATGCCAAATATCAAACCACATTCCCGAAAACTATAAAATCGAGGTAGCTCACCTTTACATCCCCTGACCGTCTTCAACTTCTATAAATGACCGGGAAAATGGCTTCCTTACATCGAGGGCAATCCATAGAATCCAACCGTGTAAAATATTGACTCCAAAGCACACTATAATACCGACGGGAAAAAAAGGAATCCGCCTTGAACATTTCTGCTCCGTTGGACATTGCATCTTGTAATTTGTTCGTTTCGCCACATTTTTTCCGTTTACAAATAAACACTCGTAAAATTTTTTCCAGTGTGGTACTTAGCCCTCCCCCTTCCGATTGATACCTTAATTATGAGGGTCTGTTCATGCACAAAGCGCAAAGTTACATTATACTTGCATCTTCCTTGAGACATATATTCCACCTATCTCACTCTTACCTTTACTAGCGGCAGTTTGAAAAAAAATGCATGAATTAGCCACTTCATTGCATAAGCCACAGGGTTGAAAGCTTGGGAAAAAAAATCGCGGCTTATGGTCCGAATTATATGGTAATGAGAATTGCAAGAGGCCACCACTGGAGGGCCGAGTGCTTGAGACGGCTGACCGCCAGCATCCGCACGTCCCAGTTAGCTTGTGCGTTTCCCACCAACTGACTCTCGTGCTCCCTCACTCCTCCACCCCCACCTTTGTTAGCAACTGCCAACTTCCTCCATGGTCAGTGCCTATAATAAACTTCTTTTTTTTAGTTATTATCATCTTACTTATCTCATTATTATATGTTTATGTTTAATTACTATTCCAATGTGTTTTAGATGTCAGGAAGATGTGTGTAGCTATTTACGGTTAATTTGGATGATTTTGTGAAGCTCGGATCGGATTAGTTGATTTTTAGTAATTTCTTACGAAGCCAATTCGTTCAAGATACGATAAATTCTAAATAGGAGCACAAACCAGACAAATTAATCTCATATTTAGAGGGGCCACTGTATCCGTAGTAGGGTTAAAATATGCACTGACTGATTTACAAATATCAATTATACGCTCCGAATTTTGGGATCCCTGCTCTAGAACCTGCCAATATAAACAAACACACCACATGAGCAATTGTGCCAATTCCCAAGAAGGATCAGCGGACGCCTTGTCCTGCCAGTGTGCGAGGGGGGGCAGTCTTTGGGCGCTTGATGAAAGTGTAGAGTTGGGCTCATGGCACTGGACTTTGCACCAAGGTAGCAATGCGAGGGCAGTGCCATCAGGCTGTCGGTTTGCTCTCTTAGTCGGGTTGCCGTCTTGTAGAATTTCTTTGGTCTCGTTTTCTAGCTGCTGCGTTGACCGCCAGATGGTGTCGGCTTTGTCTTTGGGGGGCCGTCAGGTCCTTTGGGATTGACTCTCACACACTCTTCTCTTAAGTTTCATTGGTTTGTGTTGAGTACATTTTATAGGGAGGGTATAGTATACTTGTGTGTGAGAAGTAATCCTGGAGGATGTCTGGCTCCTCATACTTCTCTGTGCTCTTTCTTCTCTCCTCCTCCAAACGCCTCATGCTTGACTCCCCTCCTCGGAAACAATCTGGAGCAAACTAACACAGCTGAGGCCATTCCGTCTACATGTCTTTATGGCAGGCATGTTAGAATGTGCTCCCAAAAGCCATGATTCTAACAATTATGTACACGTGAAAAAATATTTTGCAGCTTTTTCCCATAACACATTTGCATTTGAGAAAGAGGTAAGATCTGGCCTAAAATATCCAGCCCCACCGGACCCAGGCCAGTGGGTATTAAAGCCCCACAGGGCAACTTGATTTGCAAACCCGAAATTTCTCATTCTATTTGTGAAGACTCAGGATGAGGATAGGGGATTTAAGATAACAAATTAAAACTTGTCTTTTGTAGCAAAATGTAGGTAAACAAAGATGTATAAACATTTAATTTTTTTATATTTCTGTGTCTGCAGAAGTTGCATTAACTGTCCTTTTTCCATCAATGACGGATTTTTTTTAAGAGTTGACAAGAACATTTTAAGGCCGTCTGTCTCTTTGACATGTTTAGAATTGGGCTATAGACCACAGCAACAGTACGCCCTTAAAAATCTAGAAGAGCACTTTAAGCAAGACTGAGGCAGGGTTTTTAAAAAATATTTTTTTCATTTTTCAATAAATGTTTTTTAAATAGTCTGTGTAATATAGTGTAATAATCTGTGAAGCCCTTTGAGACTCTTCGTGATTTAGGGCTATACAAATAAAGATGACTTGACTTGACTTAGTTTAGTATCCACATATTGTTTTTGTATACATCTTAATAAACACATATACATATATATATACTTACTTACTTACTTACTTACTTCCGGCGCCGTCACGAATGGCAGCCACTCCAGCAAGCTCCCGTGTATTTTCGCTACTTTTGTGATTTATTTATTTGTTTAGTTATTTTTGCTTACTTTATCAGTGCCTTGCAACACTTGGATTACTTTCTATCCTATGGATATGGGTTTCAACTCGCAAAAATACGTATATTCAAGAAACCTACTCCTCGACCTGAGGAACTCTCGAGCCGGCACGGTCCCTTTTTTACCTACCGAGGTAAGGCGACCCTACCGGGGTTGCAGAGCCGGTGCTAAAGTAAAGGCTAAGCGGCTAGCGGCGAAGTGGCGATATAAGCCCACGGTACCGTCCATAATCATGGGGAATGTCAACTCCCTACCGAATAAGATCGACGAACTGGCTGTGCTTGTGAAAGACATCAAAGCATACAGGGAGTGCAGCTTGCTTTGCTTTACGGAAACGTGGCTCACGCCTAGCATCACGGACGCTAACATCGCGCTAAACGGCTTCTGCGCTGTTCGGGCTGACAGAGGGACAAAAGTCAGTGGGAAGCGCAAAGGAGGGGGACTGGCTATCTACGTGAACTCGAGGTGGTGTAACCCCGGGCATGTAAAAACCAAGATTTCTATCTGCTGCCGTGATGTCGAACTTTTGGCTGTAAGTCTCCGTCCCTATTACATGCCCAGAGAGTTCGGACACGCCATTGCTGTCATTGTTTACATCCCACCGCGCGCTGATGCGGAAGTAGCGTGTGACGTCATCCACTCCGCGGTGGCAAAACTCCAGACACAACACCCGGAGGCTGCAATGTTAATCTCAGGGGACTTCAACCACGTGACTCTTGATAAGACACTGCCCTCTTTCGTCCAGTATGTGAACTGCAAGACCAGGGGAAATAGGACTATTGACCTTCTGTATGCGAATATAAAAAATGCATACAGCGCTAAACCACTGCCTGCCCTTGGAAAAGGAGACCACAACCTCATTCTGCTTAAACCACAGTACAAACCAAGAGTGAGGAGGCTACCAACAACCACACGCTCATTTAGAAAATGGTCCACCGAGGCAGAGCAGGCTCTGAGAGACTGCTTTGGATGTACGGACTGGGATGTCCTGCTAGGGTCCAGCAGTGGTGACATTGAGGAGATGGCAAACTGCACTACTGACTACATTAAGTTCTGCATGGACAATGTTGTTCCGACAAAGACTGTACGCTGCTATGCCAACAACAAGCCCTGGATCACGAGAGACATCAAGTGCCTTCTGAACCAAAAGAAGAGGGCCTTTAAAAATGGTGATCATCAGGAGCTAAAACGAGTACAGAAGGAGCTCAAAGTCCAGCTCCGGAAAGGGAAGGAGCAGTACAGGAGGAAGTTGGAGAAAAAGCTGCTGAACAACAACATGAAGGAGGTGTGGGAAGGGATGAAAACAATTACTGGCTGCAGCACCAAGCAGGGAGTGGCTGTGGATATAGATGTGGGGCGAGTCAACCAGTTGAACAACTTTTTCAACAGGTTTGACCACTCCGCCTCATCCTCACCCCTGAGTTGTGCAGCTGTCCTTCCCCCTCCCCCTCTGCACACTAGCATGGAAGACATCCCCCCACTAAAAATAACTTCAGCCCAGGTGTGTGGGGAGCTGAGAAGGCTACGAACCAGCAAGGCAGCTGGTCCGGATGGAATATCCCCCCGACTGCTGAAAGCCTGTGCGTCTGAGCTGGGAGACCCTCTACAGCGCATCTTCAACCTGAGCCTTGAACAGGGGAGGGTCCCTCAGCTGTGGAAAACATCCTGCATCATCCCAGTCCCAAAGAAATCAAGACCAGAGGAACTCAACGACTTCAGGCCAGTCGCCCTGACATCACATGTGATGAAGACCATGGAGCGGCTGCTGCTGCACCACCTGAGGCTACAGGTCCGTCACGCCATCGACCCACTGCAATTTGCTTACCAGGAGAAGGTGGGAGTGGAGGATGCTATATTATACATGTTACACCGATCCCTCTCTCACCTGGATAGGGCGAAGGGGGCTGTGAGGATTACATTTTTGGACTTCTCTAGTGCCTTCAATACCATACAGCCTCTGCTACTGAGTAGGAAATTGACAGAGATGGGAGTTAGCTCACACCTTGTAGAATGGATTACTGACTACCTGACAGGCAGACCGCAGTATGTGAAACAGGGGGGCTGTACATCGGACACCGTGGTTAGCAGCACAGGATCTCCGCAGGGGACCGTTCTCTCTCCGTTCCTATTCATTCTATATACATCGGACTTTAAGTACAACTCTGAGTCCTGCCATGTGCAAAAGTTTGCCGATGACACTGCGATCGTGGGATGTATCAGAAACGGGCAGGAGGAGGAGTACAGGAAATTGATTCAGGACTTTGTCCGATGGAGCGACGCAAACCACCTGCACCTAAACACCACCAAGACCAGAGAGATGGTGGTGGACTTCAGGAGAACCAGAACTCACCCGGTTCCTGTAACCATCAAGGGAGAATGTGTAGAATTTGTCCAGACCTACAAATACCTGGGTGTGCAGCTGGACAACAAACTGGACTGGACTGCCAACACAGAAGCTCTATGTAGGAAAGGGCAAAGCCGACTTTACTTCCTCAGAAGGCTGGCCTCCTTCAACATCTGCAAAAAGCTCCTGAAAATATTCTATGAGACAGTAGTGGCAAGCGCCCTCTTCTATGCGGCAGCGTGTTGGGGAGGCAGCATCAAGAAGAAGGATGCCTCTCGTCTCAATAAACTGGCTAGGAAAGCGAGCTCTGTTGTGGGCAAAGAGCTGGACAGCCTAACAACAGCAGCTGAGAGACAGGCACTGAAAAAGCTGAGGTCAATCATGGACAATCCATCGCATCCGCTTCACAGCATTATCTCCGGACAGAAGAGCAGTTTCAGTGACAGACTGCTGTCACTGTCTTGTACTACGGACAGACTGAAGAGTTCTTTTCTTCCTCATGCCATGAGGCTCTTTAACTCCACCCGGCAGAGTAAAGGCCCACATTAAACCACACCACCTACATTGGATCTTACTGCATTATGTGTAGCACTATTTAGTTAATCTATATAACATGCTAAAGTGGGCATTTGCACGTCACACTGGGTATTTGTATATTGTTTTTCTTTTGGCTTTATTATTGTATTGTTCTCAGCTCAGGGATGCTGCTGGAAATGTGAATTTCCCTTAGGGGATGAATAAAGTATCTATCTATCTATCTATCTATCTACAGTATATTTTCTTTAAAATTCAGCAAGAGAGAAGCCCCATTTATTAACATTTTACGCCTGACCCAGGCTTAAGATCTTACCTCTGATCGGTACCTAAGGATAGTATTTTTTTCGGCTTGAGTAATCTTGATCGTACTTTGCAATCCAGCATTAAAGCCTCATAGTGTGGAATATTTACAATGACAATAATCGTGAAGCCATAATGGGTCTATATTTCAAAAACATTTTTTTTTCTCAAAGGGCCACTTGCTGCTGGTGTCGTATTATTTTATTTGGCGATAACAACACAAGTTAACGCATAGTATGAATGTCTTTTCCCTCCTCACTTAAATCCATTTTTGACTTAACACGAAAACGGGAAAGGAGTGCAGGAGGCAAGCACAGGGACGGGCTGCTGCTTATTAACTGTCTGCGACTAATTCATTCATTTCATTTTGTGTTTTTTTCTAAAAAGGCTAACACTTTCACATTCAAAACCCTTTGCATCATCCAATCATCAGGAGACATTTGTTTCATGATTTTCAGAATGATTTATGTCTTCCATGTATGTTTATCGCATGCTTTGTCTGACCTCTCCTTTGAAGGACCATTCCTGCTATATGTAGAAAAAAATATGAAATGAATGAATACCTATAATATATGTAATCTAAATAAATATACACATAAATAAACTAAAATTGCTGTGCACCATTAGAGCTTCACCCGCGTTGCAAGGCCAAACCATAATTGGGTGGCTTTCCAGCTTTTGGGTAGTTTTCACACCTCGGGTAACCTACCTGACTGCCTGTAAAAATAGGGTGTTGATTTTCAATGTTGTTCTGACCCGGGAGACAGGAATGTCTTTCTGTGCAAAAAATACTGATTTAATAAAACCAAAAGTAGTGAGTCAGCTTTTGTTTTGGCATTTATCACATTCAGGGTAACTTACCTGACTGCTTGTGAAAATGGTGATCATATCTAAACTCCTTTGCCCTTTCCTTGGGTGAACAGACACACAAACATACAGCACACAAACAAACAGATCTACATTGTTAGATCCTAAACGAAAACATTATCACCACCCTTGTTTTGCTCGCGGCTGATAAATAAATGACAAGAGACAAGACAAAATACTCATTGAAAGATATGATAAAATGCACAAATAAATGAATAATTTACATGTATAGCATATATTTAGGCATTACGTGATTTATGTATGTATTCATTTATTTAAATTGAATATATTTGCTCGTATTTATTTATTGATACATATATTTGTACATCTGGCAAGATGGTTCCTCCATATTCTACCTTCTACAAAGCCAGTGAGACCCTCAGTCCCATCTTTGACTGAACTTAGACAAGTTCAGTTCTTGTCTTTGTCCATTAACCCCCACCTTTTATTTTTGTAGTCCCTTCTCACTATTTGCAGGTTCCTTCTCTCATGCTATCATAAAGCGAATTCATCGGTTTGACAGCCGACGAGATGGCGCAAATACGTGCTTGTATTTTGTGTCAGGGAGGGGGCTCGGATGCCGAGCGCACCAAGAAGAAAAAACGGGGCGACCGTTACTCAGTGCAGACGTCTCTTATCGTGGCCGCCTTGAAGAAGATGCTCCCCATCGGCCTCAACATGTGTTCCCCTGCCGATCAGGAGCTCATTAACCTGGCCAAGATTCGATACTCCTTGGTAAGCAGATCCGAACTGAAGACACAACCGAAATTGACTAAACTGTTTCTACACCCTTACCTATGCAGAGAGATACAGATGAAGAAGTGAGAGAGTTCCTGCAGAATAATCTCCACCTGCAGGGAAAGGTCCTTCTTTAGACGGCTGAAGGCGGAGGCGGAGAAGGTCCCGTCAGGCTTTTTTAATGGCACTTTTGTTGTACTTATTACAGGTGGACAATCCATCTATGCGCTGGCAAATGGCGCTCTACAAGATCATGGCAGGAAAGGCAGAGGACGCTGACGCGCCGGAGAAAGTGGTTAAGAGAGTCCAGGAAGTCTCTGCCGTTCTCTACCACCTGGAAGTGGTGAGCCATTCCCCTCTTCCGCCCAATAACTCGCTGTACTGAGAAAGTCGCATATTTTTCTTACTGTAAATTTACGATGCATTTGCTATAAAGTTAAAAATTAAAGGCACAACATTAGTTATGTGCTATTCTAAATGTTAGGTGATAGACCTGACACTTCTCATCTTTCTTTGCTTCTTGGACAGACGGAGCATCCCTTTAAATCTAAGAAGATGGTGTGGCATAAATTGCTGTCCAAGCAGAGACGCAGGGCGGTTGTGGCTTGCTTCAGGATGACGCCGCTCTACAATATCCCGAGGTCAAGATGGGCGACCAAATGCGCCCTCAACGCCTGATCTAAGATCACATGCATTCGACTTTACACTTTCCATTAACGATTGTGAAGAAACTTTTTAAATCACTTGTGCTTTTTCTCATCTTAGACACCGAGCCTCCAATATGTTCCTTGAGGGCTACAAACGCAACTGGCTCCACACTGAAGGCTATGCCTTTGAGGACAGGATGATCGATGACTTGTCGGTACGTGCCCAGTCAATTTTACATACTCGTGCTTCTGTGTGTAGCATATTCAGGGGTCAATACACTATTTGGAAAAATAATTGATAGTAATCTGAAGAGGCAAACTTAATATATTTATTAAGCTCGTTTCTCCTTTCGAACGACCACATCTGTTTTGAGATAATTTTATCAAGAAGACGATGAAAACAACTCATAATCAATCTAATAATCTTAAGAGTGGCTACTAGACACAACCGAAGGTAATCCTTTATACAGTTTAGAGGTTTTATAATATTTCAATCAAGACACACACACTCAAATGCTCAGGAAATTCATTCACTGCTAATCAAACAGAAGGGGTTGATGAAAAACACGGCACTCAGGACTAAATAAGAATAATAAATGAAAGAGAGGTAGATATATCTATGGGGGATGACACTAACAATATTAAAGAAAAAGGAAAAACATTTGCTTAAACTAGGGCTAGCGTTCGCAACCGCGAACAAAGACAGAATCTTACGTTTAGAAGCGTAATTCATGTTTGTTCATCAAAAATATTTTGGTTCACATGGAAACTGGAGGCTCTCCAAAGATGAGAACTATTTTACACGTGTTTTGCAGAAAGCAATGAAGCAAGAAGAAGGAGACGAAGAGGAGGAGAAAGAAAGCAAACCGGATCCTCTTCACCAGCTCATCCTGCATTTTAGTCGCACCGCTCTCACAGAAAAAAGGTTTTCTGCAATTAAATGAGGTTCACAGGTCAAAATGTCTCAACACCCACTTCCTTCTGTCTCATTTTTTCAGTAAACTAGATACAGATCATCTTTACATGGCTTATGCCGATATTATGGCAAAAGTAAGTCTTCCATAAAGAGTCGATTTTGAGGATTTCAAGGGTTAAAAAAAGTAATTGAAATCTGCTTTTGTTTTTTATTTAGAGTTGCCATGTTGATGAGGAGGAAGAAGGTGGAGAGGAAATGTTGGATGAGGCAGAGGATGAGCTGTCCTTTGAGGTGCGACAGTCAGAACTGGTAATGGGCGGCGAGGGGACGGGCAGCAGGAACACAAAATGGAGCGGTAGCTCTCGACGCATCGAGTGGTCCCATCGTCATCACATCTTTTCATTTCCGACACCTTCACTCTTTTCTCCGCTACGTAGACATCCCCTTTTGCTATTCTTTTTTTTCTTTGAATGCTTATTTGCAAATTATCCCCAATCCAGAACTTTTCCATCTGGCTTGGGGCTCATCAAAATAAATCTAAAGGAATGTCTGTCTAACACCCAATCTTACATTACTAAGAACTTTTCATCATTTTTCGGTTGGATTATACAGATATGAGTTAGAATTTCCGTGTTCTAAATCAGTGGTTCTCAACTGGTCTGACTCGAAGACCCACCATCCCACCCTAAGCTGCGACTTAAATTAAGAAAACAAATCCACATCTCATATGTATTGAATGAAAGGCAGTTTAAACTTGAGTTAATAGAATATATTCACTTTTTGGAGACAAAATGAAATGACCAGCAAAACCAAAAAAGATTTCAAGTAATAATATTCCCTTCAATGCTGAATTACTTGCATTTCTAATAAAATCAAAAATGCTTTAAATGCAATGAAAAAAGCATGAAAGAAATAAGTGCAAAAATCTCCTGTCCACTAAAAAGTGAAATGCACTTGTGTGGCCATGATATATTTTCCTCAATCGCTTATTGCTCAAAGAGCTAATTTGTGTAATTTGTCTAATGCTCTTTTTTTCCTCGGTCTACAAAATAAAAAATGAACAGCACCCACGCGGCTGCGATCCATTATCTCCGGTCGACTATTGCTGCAGATGGGGGCCGGTAGAGTGCATGTTAAAATGGGGGGGTGAAAGGCTACTGGGCAGATTATTTGATTATGCAGGGGGTTCTGGTCCCCATTAACCGCTATAAACAGATTACAGTCTCTTAGTTTTGCCATGCTAAACACGTCTAAACAAACTTTATTGTTTTTTTCTGTTGTGTGAAAAAGTGGCATTATCACCATCTACTGTTAAGGAATATAATTGACCTTCAGTTACTTTTATTTTCTTAGCAATTTTTTGCCAAGGCAAAGGTCCGCAACCCACTTTTGGGGTCTCGACCCACTAATTGACAAACACTGTTCTAAATTATCCTGCCACAAACATCAGTATAAAATGTATTTCCTTAAATTGCACATCTGTATTGCTAGCTTTTTATTTCGGTACCCACACTCAGCGCTAATTGTCTAGAAACAAAGTATTGATACTGTCAGTAAGCCTTAGCAACTATTGGTATTGGTCTGCTTTTAGTGCTAGCGAAGGCAGCCAAGAGCACCATCTATCATGATATTAACCGTATTTTCAGACTATAAGTTGCATCGGTTTATAAGACAAACATTCAAAAATAGTATTTTGTGAAACATTATAACATAACATTAACACTATAAGGCCCATTAAATTAAAGAGTAAGAGATAGGTTTGCATAAAAAAACTTATTTCACAGAATAGAATTGCTAATTGATTAATTTGTAAATGGTTACCAAATGTATTGCAAACATGCATTTCCTATTTAATTTACAGTACTATCCAGTTTGTAAGGCGCACCGGGTTATAAGGCAAATTTGATCTTTTTTTATTCCAGAAAATATGGAACAAAAACAGAAAACTGCCGTTATTTAATTTAATTAAGAAATCTAAACAAAAACAAAAAAACAGGCCTTTCCTTCTCAAAATTTGGCATTTTTCTTCTATGAAATGACGAGTAGTATCAGCTTCATTTACTATTCCAGATTTAAGTAATCACCTTAGTATTGAGTCAAAAGAAATTGGGATTGCTAGTCCCTGTAGTGCTTTGAAGCTCGTGTCAGAGCACTCGTCATATTTGAAAAAATGATTTCTGGTCATCTAACAGCATCAAGTTTTGCTTTCTCTATCTCGTCTTTCTTCATGTAATCGATGCCACCTCGCTAACCTCCATCTCTCCTGACCGAATGACCCCACTTTACTCTCCCACTTACATAGCCTACTGACGGACTACAGAAGCTTTTCAAGAGCTAAGCACATATCCAATACGCGTCAGGTACTTGTCAAAGGCGACACATAGCGGGTAAAGCTCGGTCAGGCATACGCGGGTGGCGGGAGGTTGCCATTTGTTGTGGTGCTGGAGGTTTAATGCTCCAAGCTGGCTGACTGTCTCTTCTGATTCAGAGATATACTTTAAATATTTGAAATCCATTCTGCCGAATATTTTGTACTGCCAGAAAATAAGGGCTACTAATTACAGTGATACTACGGTACTGAACCATAATCCCTCTATGATCAGTGTGCAACTACCGATTTGTTTGATGACCGAAGCCTATTTTTCAAAAATAATTGTTTTGATACATTCCAAAATACCCCAAACGCGGCACTTTCCGGCAGCATGTGTTAGAGTTTTATGACTTTTTGTTCTCAGGTTGCTCGATAAAAGAATATCAACTTAAAATCTTTAGCTTACCGTAGTTCTTCCTATATTATGCTTGATCATTCAGCCTACTTTAGTAGCCTACCCTTTAAAGTGTAATCATGGATAACAGGGGATATTTTTTAAGCATAGTACTTTTATTCACAAAAAATGGGGAAAATAAGTATTTACATGTTTTATATTGAATGCGGTAACTTTTTTATTTTAACAGTTGAGGGAATGCAGCCTTACACCTGAACTGACTTACCACACTGTACAAACTCAATTGGGAGCTATGAAAAAAATATATATTTTTTGCCTTGATTGCTGGGCCTACTATAGCTGAGAATATATCCTTACCTGTCCTCTAGCAGGCAGAGGGAGCGTTTTTGCATTTATTTTGAAAATAATCAACTTTTGATAGAAATGACCAAGACACTGGCTTCATTTTTTGACATACTTTACGGTTGTTTTGTTTAAATTTAGCCTCCACGCAGTGCATTAGGTACAGAGTATAAGCATTAAGTGGAATGTGTAGCAGACCCTCAAGCGACCTGATGAAAGAAATATTTAACATGGATGCAGAGACAAGCATAGAAAGACACCCCGAGAAAAACAATGATGCCCTCCCAAAAGCTAAGACGAGGAAGTTTGTCAAAGCGTACGTAGCACTTCACTGGAGATGAACGAAGATCGGTGTGTTTGCTATGTTAAAAATGTTGGCAGCGGACAGCACAAAACCAAATAGATTAAGCTGTCACTTAAAGAAACGACAAACCAATCACGCTGCCACTTTTTTTTTAGCGAAATTGTGCCCAAATGTGTAGATTTGGCATAGGCGGAGTTAACGTGTTGTCACTAATAGAGATAAATTGTTTTGTCCCCACCAATATTATGTGATCACTTAAAAAAGGGAATTTCCTCTTCCGAGGGGATGCGTGACAGAAAATAATTGAGAGAACTCCTTAGCAAAGCAATGAGGGCCAAAAGCTGCATTGTATATATTGTACTGTATCGTTTGTTTTGTTGGACTGACCATCTTTCTCCAAATGACCCTCCCTGACTGGCTAATAGTAGCCAAGATGGCCGCTCTTCTTATTCTGCCATGCCTTCTTTCAGCTGTATTCAGGTGTTGAGTTCAGATTTGTTTTGGAATACCGCAGCAAAATTGACTAAAATGTTTGGGGTCGAACACTGATCTGTTCGAGTCATTGTACTACCGAGGTACCACTGTTTAAATTGTTAAACTTTCTCATCTATAAAGGCTGTAAACATTTTTTTATGATTAAAAAAAAAAAAAAAAGTCCAAAAAGATATCTGCCCTTATTTTCGGCAGCGTAGTAGCAATTCAGTTCTTTGAGTCTTCAAATATCTCAGACACAGAAGGACGGCGGCTTTGGCGGGGCCGAAAGCCGCAAGCTTTGCGAGGCCATCGCTGCTTCCTGTAGTCTAACGCTTGCTCCAGCCAGCAAACGTGAACGAGTAGTGTTGTGACTCCACCTACTAATAAAGTCTGCTGTGAGCGTGTGCACGAGAGGTCCTAACCGTTTGGAAGCGAGTTTTGGCAAGAATAGAAATGGATCGAATCAATTGGACCATTTGAAGAGCCACAAAAAGTGCAGAGATCGTGGGTGGAGACCAACACAATAATGTAAAATGTGACCACAAAAAAAGCAGCCCTTGGATCCGACAGAATTGATTCTATCCATTTTCGTAGTGAACGGCCTTCGAAAGCGGCCCATGTTGATGGCATTGTCGGTCGCAGGAAAAAGAAATGGAAAAACAAAGACTCCTGTACCAGCAGTCTCGGCTTCACAACCGAGGAGCTGCAGAAATGGTCCTGCAGATGATCAGTGCTTGCAAAGGTGGGATTCTTTTTTGGTGCTAGTTTCTTGAGTGCTAGTTAATTTGCTCCATCATGTTTTATTCTGTAGGTGAAACCGGCCCCATGGTGTCCACCACCCTCAAATTGGGCATCTCCATTCTTAACGGGGGAAATACGGAAGTTCAGCGGGTGAGCACTTGTAAGAATGACTTCAACGTTGATTTAAATGATAACATTTTTTCTTTGAATAATTCCCAGAAAATGTTGGAGTACCTGAGGGACAAGAAGGATGTTGGATTCTTTTTGAGCGTCCAGGCCTTGATGCAAACATGCAGGTTGGTTGGAAACATCTGAAGATAAAGCGGCGAGCCGTCTGTCACTCACGTTGTCTGCAGCGTCCTAGATCTCAACGCCTTCGAGCGGCAGAACAAGGCAGAGGGACTTGGTATGGTCTCGGAGGAGGGCACCAGTAAGTTTTATTGCTTTTCTCAGGGTTCTGGGGACAGAAATGTTCTTGAGAAGATCAAAAATTGACAAATTTGCATTATGGTGTTGTGATAAGTTTGTAGTTTAGCCACGAATAATGGACAGTTGTTCCAAGGACACACCAGAATGAAATGTGTTATTGCAAGGAGAACACAGAGGACTGAAAAAACCCTCAAGATGTAAAATTTGTCAGGCCTGTTCTAATGGTCACTCCCGAATCCATCCATCCATCCATCCTTTATCTGCACCTTTTATCCTCAGTAGGGTCGCGGGGGTGCTGGAGCCCATCCCAGCTATCTTCGGGCAGTGGGCAGGGGACACCCTGAACTGGCTGCCAGCCAATCGCAGGGCACACAGAGACAGACAACTCACTCACTCATTCACACCTAAGGACAATTTGGACCGGCCAATTACCTGACATGCATGTTTTTGGGATGTGGGAGGAGACCAGAGTGCCCGGAGTCAACCCATGCACGCACAGGGAGAACATGCAAACACCACACAGAAATGTTCAATCTCATGACCTCAAAACTGTGCCACACACACGCTAACCACTGCGCCGGCATGCTGCCGCCACTCCCGAAACCTTTCTTTTCTATTTTGAATCTCTTATAGTACATGAAAGAGGCCAACCCTAAAGAGTGGGGAAATCAAGGATTTTCTTTATTGCAAGCCTTGAATAATCAATAATGATTGTAACACTGATTTGTAGTAAATCTAGAAATGATCATCTCAACAAGTGTCTGCAACAATATAAACCATGACTTGACTCTAATAACATCAGATTGACTGACTAATTGGAGAAAAAAAAGATTACAGTGTCTGTCTTCTGGTTCTTTTCTCAATATTGGATGACCCCAGTTCATGATTTGCACAACCTGACCATGCTCACTTCTGAATATGTTTGACCAAACTGCAGAGCGAGTGAAATCACATTCACAGCGTTTCAAAATGACTGAATTATGACTTACATAACATGCTTAGTGGCCCAAAAATGGACCAAGCATCTTAGTGGACACTCACTTGATATGAAGCTTTACAACTGTGGCTCAAGCTCGTAATCGTCTTACGTTGATGCCGTGATTATTTGGTCTCATCTCTTATTTTTCGTAGTAAAATCATGGCATTATTATTACAGTAGACCCCCTGAATAGAGTGACGTATGATGTTTTCACCTAGTCAGGGCATTTCCCCATGATACAATATGAACGACTTATTTTGTGTGCTCATAAATTTGTCAAATTCAAACTTTGCAGTGTTGGTGTGTATGATGAGTTCTGTCGCTTAGATTATTGTCTGCTATTGGTCCATGTCATATAAGATGCTGGTCTGCTATTGCTTTTCGTCCTGGAATTATGAAAATTCTGACATGCTATTAGTTGATTTACCTTTCACAGTGCTTTTCTAGTTGTGTGTCAGCGATACAATACTGTATTTTACTACTGTATTTATTCACTATGAGTCCCAAGGCTCGCAGGGATGCTAAAGGGAGAAGCGAAAAAAAAACATGTTAACCATGGAAACGAAGCATATGATGATGTAGAAATAAGAAGCAGGCACGTGAATGGCTAAGTTGCATGGGCGTAACTAATTGACGATCATGACTATTTTTAAGAATATGGAAGCCAATAAAACATCGAAATTAAAACATCGAAGTTTTCTAAGAGCATGTCGATCCTCGCTAGTTTCAAAATCAATTTTCATTTTAATCCTGTTACTTGGGTCAGGTTGTCATTTCTAAATTGTTAATTTTTTCTAGACGAGAAGGTGATGGCGGATGACGAATTCACCTGCGACCTCTTCCGCTTCCTGCAGTTGCTCTGCGAAGGCCATAACAACGGTGAGTGCCGACCCTATCTCCACAACGCTTGTTTTTTTTGGACATAGATAGTCCATGCCTGACTTGTTTCCTTTGAATAGACTTTCAGAACTACTTAAGGACGCAGATCGGAAGCACAACCACCATCAACATCATCATCTGCACCGTGGATTATCTGCTCCGACTACAGGTCCCAAAAAAAGCGATCAAACTTGTTTTGATTTTTCAACCAAGATCTTCCTCAATGCACTTTTTTTGTGTGTGAAGGAATCCATCAGTGACTTCTACTGGTACTACTCCGGCAAGGACATCATTGACGAGCCAGGGAAGAAGAATTTCTCCAAAGCGATGACGGTGGCCAAACAGATTTTTAACAGTTTGACGGAGTACATCCAGGTAAAAAAAGCAGATTTTAGGTGTGGCTTTTGTCTGAGGGTCTGTCTCCGGTCTCTATAGGGCCCGTGCACCGGCAACCAGCAGTCCCTGGCCCACAGCAGGCTTTGGGACGCCATTGTGGGCTTCCTCCACGTCTTCGCTCACATGATGATGAAGCTGGCTCAGGTACGTTCCTCCAAATTAAGCCTCTACAGACCATTTATCTGCACTGTAATTTTGACCCCATCGTCCAATTGAAGTTGCCACATCTGTGTCGATTGTACCATGAGCTGTGGCTGGCCACTGGCTGGCTTCATGACTACAAAATCTGTGCCAAGCACCGGACTGTATGGATGAACACAGATCCAAATTGTCAATAGCCCCTTTTCCACCGCAGGGATTTTTTGAATAGGTTTTGCATGTACAGTACCAGGATAGACATTAGTTTGGGTGTGTTTTGCACCATGTATTTTTGGAATAGCACTTATCTACCCGGGCAGGAGTCAGGAACATATGGCCCGCGAAGCAGATATGGCTCTTTTCATGAGTACATCTGGAGATAAAATGTAGTGCAAGCTTATTTTCTCTATGTCGTTCCAATTTTAGTACATGTGAAGCCAAATCAAGGATTGGTGATTAGGTGTTCGGTCTAGCATATATAAATGGCACATTCTCAACTATTGTTTACAGTCACAGTGTTACACTAACATACACCAATTTTGTTTTACGTCTCTAAGGAATCCTCAATATCGAAGCTCATTGAACAATGTACGTTCACTGTTGAGACACTTCATGATAAAAACCCACAGAACAAACTGTAAACAGCGAAGCACCCAGAGCAATTTGATTCAGCAAGCAGAATGGGTGGGCTGATCTCTGCACACACAGCACACTCCCCTGTCGCCCGCACGTGCCCAGCGTGCTGAAAGAAAATGCATCCCTAAACTTTTGTTTGCAGTATTCTGTGACATTTTTACAAAGAAACTCTGCTTGCACCTTGTTTTGAAACCTTTAATTATCAAAAACAATTGACCGTCAAAATGAGCCTAAACGATCTTAATAACTGCGGGAGGGAGACTAGTTTAAAGTGGTATTTCTGTTGATTTGGGACACAGACGCTGGCATCATTATTATTTCTCACATTTGATCAAATCATCAAACGTCACACAGTGAAATAAAATGCTCGGAAAAATTAGCTTTTGTCCCAAGAACGGGTTTGGCAGTTTTGTTGAATTTTGTCTTAAAATATATGAGTGGCTCTCTCAAAATAAAAAGTCAAAATATTTTGCTTGTATGGTTCTTTGGGACCCCTGTACTACGGTCTTCTATTGAGCACTCTTAACACGAAAAACTTCATGAAGAACTGCTCAAAGATTTTTTAATGTACCGTGCAAACATGGAAATTAGGGAGTTGTCGGTCTGCAAAGAATACTTGCTGGAAAAGGGGCACAAGACTGATATTTTGATTGAGTTTAAGCATCTTGCTGTGCATGAAGCTCGTTGATCACTCGAACGCAACATTGTTGAGTTTGTTAAATGTCTTTGATTCTATGAACACAACAGAGCATTTACCATACTTTCTGGCCTATGACGTGTCTTGGATTGTAAAATACACATCCCCATTTTTGAATTGTTTTTGTTTTTTCTAAAGTCCAGAGAGTATTCATTATTTTCTGGACTATAAGGGGCACTGGATTATAAGGCGCACAATCAAACTTTAGGTGCCCCTTAAAGTCCGGAAAATACAGCACTGTACATTCCAACATGTAGGATACAAAATGGTTGCAATTGTTGTTCTGCATAAAGATTTTTATTTTTTGTATTGATTATTGAAACTGTCTTCCACATGTGCAATGCAGGGTAAAGTATGTATTCACTTTATTTACTTATTAACGTGATGTTGTGTTTGTTACTGATTCACCCCTCATCCTGTTTTGAATGCACCTGCTTTCCAAAAAGAAAGGATTAGTCCTCCTTTTGGGATTTTGTACTTTTTTTTCTCCTTTTTTTCGCAATTGTGAGATCTGGTCGCAAATCTTTTCGTCCCCAAATGTTGAGATTTTGCAAATTTAACTGCAGCTTGTCATGCCAGGTTTGGATTATTTATTTTGCCATTAAGACAAGAAAGCAGGTGACGATTAAAACTTGCTGAGGGCGTTTTAACCACCTATCTTCTGGTCTACCTTTAAATTTACTTTTATATTTTATTAAAACACTTACTCTGTGTGTTCAGTATTTAACAAGATTATGTTGCCATTTGATTGAACTAATTACTGACTTTTTAAAAAAAAATCTTGTTGTGATTTTGTGGTGTCTTTGTTGAACTTAACTCCATTTGAGTGCAGCATATATTTTGTTGACCTCAGCAACGACGGGGCACTTTTATCGTCAGACTGTTTTTCTGTAATACTTTCAACTTTCTGCTTCCCACTGGCTGCCTCCTCTGAGCCCCTCATTTTAGGTCAGTAACTTTATCATCTGTGGCCTGCTTTATTGTTTCTTTTTTTTTTTTTCATTTTTGGGACCAGGATTCCAGCCAGATTGGACTGCTGAAGGAGCTTCTGGACCTGCAGAAAGACATGGTGGTCATGTTGCTGTCACTTTTAGAAGGTAGGCTTTCATTCTGTTCAACTGGTTCACTGATAGCTTACTTCACTGCAGTGGCTTGCGGTGAGGTTGATGTCTTGTGAGGCACAGTCAGATCTCCAAAATGATGAAGGCAGTGAAACTTTTTTCCTCGTAACAATATATAAACTATGGAATAGAAAAATTTACTTTGAATGTTTTTATCGCAGCATTACATCTAAATGAAGTCCATGCCCCTCTTCTTTTGAATAAAAGCATCAATAAATTGTTTGTAAAGTCCTTTTTGTTGATCTTCCGTTTTAAGTCAGTCCTTCACAGTTTCCACATTCCCTCCATTCTCGGACGGCTGCTCTTGAATTGCTGTTAGCTTGCTAATACTACTTCTATTGATTGGTCCAGAGGGCAGGGGTCGGGAACCTAAGGCTCGCGAGTGTTGTATGGCTCTTTTCAGTACATCTGGCTCAGCAACAATTTTAAGACCATGCAATTTTTCTTTGTTAGTTTCACTTTTAGCGTGAGCGAAACTTATTGTAGTGCACGCAAAGCTGAAATAAAATGCGCTGAAAAATAAGCTTTTGTCTGGAGAGCGGGTTTTGTTTACTTTTGTCTTTTAATATACCGTGTGGCTCTTAAAAAAAAAAAAAAAAATATATATATATATATATATATATATATATATATATATATATATATATATATATATATATATATATATATATATATATATATATACTGGACTGTCTCAGAAAATTAGAATATTGTGATAAAGTTCTTTATTTTCTGTAATGCAATTAAAAAAACTAAAATTTCATACATTCTGGATTCATTACACATCAACTGAACTATTTCAAGCCTTTTATTATTTGAATATTGCTGAATTTGGCTTACAGCTTAAGAAAACTCAAAAATCCTATCCCAAAATATTAGAATACTTCCTCAGACCAAGTAAAAAAATAATTTTATAACAGCAAAACTAAATAAAACATTTGAAAATGTCAATTGATGCACTCAGTACTTGGTTGGGAATCCTTTTGCACGGATTACTGCATCAATCCAGCGTGGCATGGAGGCAATCAGCCTGTGGCATTGCTGAGGTGTTATTGATGCCCAGGATGCTTCGATAGCGGCCTTCAGCTCATTTGCATTTGTAGGTCTGGTGTCTTTCATCTTCTTCTTAACTATACCCCACAAATTCTCGATGGGGTTCAGGTCAGGAGAATTAGCAGGCCAATCAAGGACAGTGATGCCATGGTCAGTGCACCAGTTACTGGTGGTTTTGGCACTGTGGGCAGGTGCCAGATCATGCTGGAAAATGAAATCCTCATCTCCATAGAGCTTTTCAGCAGATGGAAGCATGTAGTGCTCTAAAATCTCTTGGTACACAGTTGCATTTACTCTGGACTTGATGAAACACAGTGGACCAACACCAGCAGCTGACATGGCTCCCCAAACCATTGCTGACTGTGGGAACTTCACACTGGATTTCAAGCAACTTGGATTTTGCTCCTCTCCAGCCTTTCTCCAGACTCTGGCGCCTTGACTTCCAAATGAAATGCAAAACTTGCTTTCGTCTGAAAAGAGGACTTTGGACCACTCTGCAACTGTCCAGTGCATCTTCTCCATAGCCAAAGTCAGACGCTTCTTCCGTTGTCTTGAGTTCAGAAGTGGCTTGACCATGGGAATACGGCTATTGTAGCCCATTTCCCGGAAACGTCTGTGAACTGTGGCTTTTGATACCTGGACTCCAGCTTCAGCCCACTGTCTTTGAAGCTCCCCCAAATTCTGGAAGCGGCTCTTCTTCACAATTTTGTTAAGGCTGTGGTCATCTCTCTTGGTTGTGCAGCGTTTCCGGCCACATTTTTCCCTTCCAACAGACTTTTTGTGGATATGCTTTGAATCTGCACTCTGTGAACAGCCTGCTCTTTGAGAAATTTCTTTTTGTGTCTTACCCTCCTAATGGAGGGTATCAATGATGGTCCTCTGGACAGCAGTCGGATCAGCAGTCTTCCCCATACTTGTGATTTAGTTTACTGAACCAAGCTGAGCGTTTTTAAGGCTAGGGAAACCCTCGCAAGGTGTTTCGAGTTAATTAGATGATTCAGGTGATTAGTTGAATAGCCTACTTGTATACTTTTTCATGATATTCTAATATTTTGAGATAGGATTTTTGAGTTTTCTTAAGCTGTAAGCCAAATTCAGCAATATTCAAATAATAAAAGGCTTGAAATAGTTCAGTTGATGTGTAATGAATCCAGAATGTATGACATTTTTGTTTTTTTAATTGCATTACAGAAAATAAAGAACTTTATCACAATATTCTAATTTTCTGAGACAGTCCAGTATATATATATATATATATATGTATATAATAATAATAATTTCCTTGTATTGTCATTCTGTGTAACAATGTACACAGAACGAAATGTCGATTGCACCTGACCCGTTGTAGCGAGCCGATGCAGCCGCAGCCAACAGAGGGCGCCGCCGACCACTTTTTAAGTCTTAGGAATGACTCGGCCGGGGCGCGAACCACTGACCTCCCAGTCTCAAAGCGGGCGCCTTACCATCTAGGCTACTGAGCTGGTATATATATATATATATATATATATATATATATATATATATATATATATATATATATATATATATATATATATATATATATATATATATATATATATATGCGTGTATGTATATATATATATATATATATATATATATATATATATGTATATATATATATATATATATATATATATATATATATATATATATGTATATATATATATATATGTATATATATATATATATATATATATATATATATATATGTATATATATATATATATGTATATATATATATATATGTATATATATATATATATATATATATATATATATATATATATATATGTATATATATATATATGTATATATATATATATATGTATATATATGTATATATATATATGTATATATATATATGTATATATATATATATATATATGTATATATATATATATATATATATGTATATATATGTATATATATATATATATATATATATATATGTATATATATATATATATATATGTATATATTTTGCTTTTATGGCTCTTTGAGTCAAAAAACCCTGCCCTAGTAAGTGCTCCAAATTGGAAACACTGGATTTTGCCCCCTGACACAAGACACACAGTTCTAGACAAGTAATTCTTTGTAGCTACTCACTCTTAGTATGACGGTAAATGTGAATTTTCAGTCATTTAAAAAAAAAAATCCCCAAATGTTGAAGTTAAATGAGATAAAATTAACACTGAATAGATATACAGTATCCACTTAATATATTTGTTTTATATATTTCTATGATGACAGGTGAGGCATAGCCTGCCTCCCTGACACGTCACTGCTTCAAAGGACATAGATTGCACTTAATTGTTGTCAGGATATTTTATGTCTATAATTGTGCAAGTCAGCCTGATACAGCTACCTTTTATTCTTCATGTTGAATAAGAAGAGGTATAACACCTGATTAAAAACATGGAAGCAATTGATCAAAAAGCTAATCGCCCTGCACAATATCTGTTTTTATCTCTCAGTTAACTGATAAGACTTGTTTTTTCAATGGCAGTACATGACTCCAAGTTGGCTTTTGTTTTTCTAAAAGTGTGTGTGGGCTCTTTCAGGGAACGTGGTGAATGGCACCATCGCTCGTCAGATGGTGGACATGCTAGTGGAGTCATCCAGCAACGTGGAGATGATCCTCAAGTTCTTTGACATGTTCCTGAAACTTAAGGACATAGTGGCTTCCGACGCCTTCCGTGATTACATCACAGACCCCCGAGGGCTCATCTCCAAGAAGGACTTCCAAAAGGCCATGGACAGCCAGAAGCAGTACTCACCCTCGGAGATCCAGTTCCTCCTGTCCTGCTCGGAGGCCGACGAGAACGACATGATCAATTACGAGGAGTACGCCAATCGCTTCCAGGAGCCTGCCAAGGATATTGGCTTTAACATCGCCGTGCTGCTCACCAACCTGTCGGAGCACGTCCCTCACGACACACGGCTGCAGAACTTCCTGGAGCAGGCTGAGAGCGTGCTCAACTACTTCCGTCCCTTCCTGGGTCGTATCGAGATCATGGGCGCCAGCCGCAAGATCGAGCGCATCTACTTCGAGATCAGCGAGGTCAACCGCCGCCAGTGGGAAATGCCGCAGGTGCGGGAATCCAAGCGCCAATTCATCTTTGACGTGGTCAACGAGGGCGGCGAGTCTGAGAAGATGGAGATGTTTGTCAATTTCTGCGAGGACACTATCTTTGAGATGAACATCGCCTCGCAGATTTCCGAGCAGGAGGAAGAAGAGAAAGGCGAGGAAGATGAGGAGGTGGTAGAAGCTGCGGCTGAAGGCGGGGTTGCCATTGCAGGGGAGGAGGAAGCCAACGGCGAGGAGGCGCCGCCCGAGTCCAGCTCTGCTTTTGCCGACTTCATTGGTGGTTTGTTGGGTTTCTTTAGCGTTTTCACCTTCCGGAATCTCCGCAAACAATATCGACGGCTGAGAAAGATGACCCTGAGGGAGATGGTGGTGGGCCTGTCCACCTTCTTCTGGACCATCCTGGTCAGTATCCTGCACTTCTTCTACAACGTTCTCAAAGGCTTCTTGGTCATCATCTGGCACATCCTCTTCGGAGGCGGCTTAGTGGAGGGAGCCAAAAAGATTACTGTCACAGAGATCTTGGCCAGTATGCCCGATCCCACGCAGGACGACGTGCACGGCGACGGACCGGGAGAACCTGGCGATGGGGAGGAGCAGGACACTGGCGGCCCTACCGATGCTGGAGAGACCGGCAGCGGAGACGAAGAGGAGGAGGACACACAGGAGAAGGAAGGGGGGAGGGTCCCTGGCATGGATGCCCCAGGCGGTCTGGGTGACATGGGGATTGAGGAGCCGGGGGAACCGCCCACCCCCGAGGGCACCCCCATAACCAAGAGAAAAGTGGTAAGTAGAGACGAAGGGGGGTGCCTAAAGGACGCAGGCATCTTTTTTTTTTAATTTTTTCTCTTTAGCAGCAGCCAGAAGAGGGCGACGCCAGCCAAAACCCTGCACAAACGGCACCTGTGAAGGAAACGCCCCCAGAACCAGAGAAGGCCGAGTATGGCGTTTAGCATGGGCAGAGCATGCCTTAAAAACCTAAACAAAATCGTGTTTTACTGAAGTAGGCAGCCAATGAGATGGCAGAAGGCTGTTTTTAGGACACACATGCCGCTTCTAATATTTTGAAGTGAAATGGATTGCCGAATAATCACACGTTTTTTTCGATTCATATTTTTGCATTGTACACTCAAAAAACAAGGATAGAATAGAATAGAATATGCCTTTATTGTCATTGTTACAACATGGGATATGCTGTGACAACGAAATTGGACGACTCCAGTTCCACATTTACAGTGAGGATAAGGAAAAAAGTCAAGTCAAGTCAAGTCATTTTTATTTGTATAGCCCTAAATCACGAAGAGTCTCAAAGGGCTTCAAGAAGTGAGTTTTAAGCTTAGATTTAAACATTTCCACTGAAAAAAGGAATAATAATTAAATGTAAAAAACAACATAAAATTAAATTAAAAACTAATTAAAATAAAAAACTGATAAATACATTAAAAATTAAAGAATTGATTGAAAAAATAAAAATAATCATGTTAAATAAAATTGATGAATTAACTATTTTGTAATTGTTTAAAAATGTATACAAAAATTAAAACAATAATAAAATATAGATTGAATAAAAGAATATTAAAAATTTGAATATATACATAAGAAATAAATAATTTAATTTAACAAAAAAAAATGAATTTTTTTTTTAAAAAGAAGACACAAAAAAATGAATAAACTAATATAACTAAAATGATATAAAGAAATTATTTAAAAAATAATTAAAATTATAAAAAAATAAACATATAACCGAATTGAATTTTAATCTTTGAATATAAAATGAAATAAAATAAATTTAAAAACGGGACATCAGGAAAAAAGAAAAACATCTTGTTTTTTTCAGTGTGGAAAATCGAGAAAAATTAGAGGAGTCTGAGAGTCGAGCGTGTGATGAAGTACCCAAGAAAGTTGCGGTCAAAAAGGAAAAGAAGCCTAAGAAGGGAGGAGGCTTCCAAATCTGGAGCGAGCTGGAAACACAAAGAAACAAATTCATGGTGAGGATTTTGGCTCTCTGGTTTTACACAAATGATGTTGATTATCTTCTGATCTGCTGGAGATCACAGACAAATTCATCTTTTGTGTCACGTTCACAGAACTACCTGTCCCGAAACTTCTACAACCTGCGCTTTCTAGCGTTGTTCCTCGCTTTTGCCTTGAACTTCATTCTGCTCTTCTACAAGGTCAGATCCAAACGTCATTACCGTATTGCGCTGTACATGCGGACCGAATTGGAAATGCGTTACCATATTTGTGCAATTACTGATCAGCCGATACATTTTATTGCATGATAATGGTGGCAACGGTGATCAAACCGGGTAGCAATGGTGAGAGCACCAAAACCTAATCACCAGGCTAGGGGCACGAACGGTTGTTCACTATTACATAACATTGATTGCAATGGGAATGGAACCCAGATCGCAGCATGGGGTTCGCCAGTCTTTATCCACTAGATTACTAAGGTCATATACCATACATGAAAAGGTATCGGGTCTTATCCCATTATAACACCATTTTTAGTCACGGAACCAGATATGTTAAAGAAGTGGAAATGTTTTTTCACATTTTCTCAGCTAAAACTAAGTGATGTGAGTGACAAATGTTTTTGAATACATGTGGCCATGCGTGTATTTATGTATTTCAGAGCGACCAAATTACTTCCCACAATGCTCTTACTGTCATTTGGTTCAGAATCTCGTGTGCTCCGTACAGACTCTGCGAGTTGTCTGTGCCATGGACTGGTTTAATGTCTGGCAATATAGTCAAGGCCTGACCCAATATTAACATTGATTACTATTCTGTACTGTAATTAAAAATAGTGTATAATACGACCAATCACCTTTTCATGTGTCGTATGTATCCCTACAGGTGTAGTGGATAAGATTTGGCGCACTACACACCGTGATCTGGCTTTGATTCTTGTTGCATCCAATGTTATGCAATCGTGATCAGTGATATATCCTGATTGATCAGTGTGAAAATATGGCACTTTTTTTAATTTACTGTGTAACCCTAACTTATATTGTAATTCTAATTACATGCACCTTATAGTCTGGTGCGCCTTATACACGAAAAAAATATCACTAAAGACTATTTTTGGGGGTACGCCTTATAATCGGGTGCGCCTCGTAGTGCGAAAGTAAGTCAATATCAACAGTGTCTGATATTCGTCCTTTTTTTCCTATTCCATGCAGGTGTCTGAAAGCCCACCAGAAGGCGAAGATGCAGAAGGATCTGGCCTGGCGGAAGGAAGCGGCTTCTTCGAAGGCTCTGGTTTATTTGAGGGTTCCGCGGATGAGGACGAAGGTTCCGGAATAGACGACGAGAACGAAGATGACATCCCGCTCTATTTCTATTTAGAGGAGAGCACCGGCTACATGCAACCCACACTCTCCTTCCTGGCCATCTTGCACACAGTCATCTCCTTCATCTGCATCATCGGCTACAACTGCCTCAAAGTCGGCTGAGCTTCATTCGGGTCCTCATCACTGAAAAATAAATCTTCCTTACAGGTTTTTTTTTTCAGATTCCGCTGGTCATCTTCAAACGGGAGAAAGAATTGGCAAGGAAGCTGGAATTTGACGGCATGTACATCACGGAACAGCCAGAGGACGAAGACATCAAGGGACAATGGGATCGGCTGGTCCTCAACACGCCGTAAGTCCAAAATCCGTTCTAGCCGTCTTAAATCCACTCCATCTTCTTTTTTGCCAAACAGCTCGTTCCCAAACAACTACTGGGATAAGTTCGTCAAGCGAAAGGTGAGTCTGTGTCTTTGCTTTTCGGTCCGCAAACCTCAACAACTCTGCTGGCGTGAAGGTTTTAGACAAGTACGGAGACATTTACGGGCGAGAGAGAATTGCCGAACTTCTCGGGGTGGACTTGGCGTCATTGGATGTGAGCCAGCAGCATGAGAAGAAACAAGAAGATTCCGATAACTCCACCTTCTCCTGGTAGGCAACGGACCAAGTATGCTGCCGGCTACCGACAAGAATAATGCCATTTGTTCTTTCAGGGCTACAGCCATCGACGTCAAGTACCAGATCTGGAAGTTTGGCGTTGTATTTACCGACGGGGTAAGCACAAACAACTGAAAACATACCGATTAGACAACCCGTTGCGCTTCCTTCACTGTGGCTCTTTCTTTTCATTCTTATATATTGTAATGCCACTAGGAATGTATTTCTGTTTCTGTTTAGGGGAGAGCATTGGCTACATACAACTTGTGAAGTTTGAAACCCTAGTCAAAAACTCTTAGAAAAGCTTTAAAACCCTAGTATGAGGCCCAAACTCTACTTTGAAACTATCTGGGAGCCTTAGAAACGCTTTAAGCCCCTAGTTTGAGGCTCAAACATTACTTTGAAGCTATAACGGAAAACTCTACAACACTTTAAAACCCAAATTTGAGGCCCTAAACCCAGGGTCAGCAACAAGAGACTCAGGAGCCGCATGCTTCTATTTGACGCTCCCTAGGGCTCCCTGGTACTTTTTCAAAACTGTTTGATAATGGTATTAATAATGCATATCAAAAAAGATATGGTTTCTGTTGGAGGACAAACATGGCACAAACACACACACACACACACACAAACACACACACACACACACCCTGCCCTAGCCCTAGTTTGAAACTCTAGCAGAAAACCCTAGAAAACAACCCTAATTTGAGTCCCTAACCCTTGTTTGAAACCTTAGCAGGAAACCCTAGAAATACTTTCAAACTTTGAGGCCGGCAAACACAAAATCCCTAACCAGAAATTCTAGAAATACTTTAAAACCCAAGACTGAAGCCCTAACCCTAGTTTGAAACCCTAGCTAGAAGACACAAACATGCTAAAAAAAACCTTAGTTTAAGGCCAAAAACCTAGATTTTGTGGCACTTTCATTTCTGCATATGTAGTTTTTTGTTGTCAATTGCATTTTCCAGACCTTCCTGTACTTGTGCTGGTACCTGATCATGTCGCTGCTGGGCCACTACAACAACTTCTTCTTTGCGTGCCATCTGCTGGACATCGCCATGGGCGTCAAGACCCTTCGGACAATCCTCTCCTCCGTTACGCACAACGGAAAACAGGCACGCTAGCATTTGCTAGATTTTTCTGGGTGCCATGTTTATTGTTTTAAATGCCACATTTTCACCTTGTGCCCCTCCAGCTGATGATGACGGTTGGCTTGCTGGCGGTGGTGGTGTACTTGTACACTGTGGTGGCCTTCAACTTCTTCCGCAAATTTTACAACAAGAGCGAAGACGAAGACGAACCCGACATGAAATGCGACGATATGATGACGGTAGGGCTGCAACGATTGGTCAACGTTGACAAAAATCGATAATAGAAATAGCCGACAATGAATTCCATTGTTGACAATTGTTGCCAGAACCGTTTTTCCAACAGTGTGAGGCATCTCTACATAAATATAATCCCTGCTGAGAGTCTCTAATGCATCTCTGTCTGTCTCAACCGGTAACATACGGAAATATGGTGTCAACATCAAAATTACTTACCAAAACTTCTAAAGTTTTATTTTAGGCTGGATACGGCCATTAAACACTCCAGTAAACTCTTAATGTGTATCGGGTTTACTGATTGCAGTTTTGCTACTTCATGGAATTTATCGTGCATTGTGGTTGGCATTCTAAATAGCTAAACAGAGGTAGATGCTTTCTATCACCAACAAAGTTGGACTTCTCGGCATGCTAAACTGGCTCTGAAGCCCCATGCTGGTCTGTGGCACTTCCTACTGGCTCCCTAGCGCTTTTTCAAAAAAATGTGATAATGGAAAAATATATTGTTTCTGTAGGACAGAACCGGAAAGTAAATAATAATAATAATAATAATAATAATAATTTCCTTGTATTGTCATTCTGTGTAACAATGTACACAGAACGAAATGTCGATTGCACCTGACCCGTTGTAGCGAGCCGATGCAGCCGCAGCCAACAGAGGGCGCCGCCGACCACTTTTTAAGTCTTAGGAATGACTCGGCCGGGGCGCGAACCACCGAATGCGGTTTTCCATAACACCCACACATGACGGCGGCAAAGTATCATGTACAAAGGATCGTGTCCTTAATCCATACAGTTGTGCAAGAAAATGGCAAGATTATTTATTAAATTAAAATTTGACAGTACTGTACAGACGTTGTTTGTAAAAAAGGTTCCTGAAGTACAACACTTTTATTTGTTAAACAAATACTTGAGCTTGTAAATTGGGTATGCTCTTGAGTAAAAAATGAATAGATGATTAAAGGTTTCTAATATTCAAGCCAATGTGGTTTTGATGGGAGGCATTGTACATTTTAAACGTGTGTATTTCACTATAAAAAAAGCGCTTTAGCGTTATGCCAGACTGTGCCTGACAAATGTTTTTTTTTTACAGACTTTGCAGTTGACTACAAAATGTACTTGACACTAGAAGGGCTGTGCGTCATTAGCGCATCACCTGTGTTGAGAGACGCAAAACAATTTTTGGGTGGCATTTCCCTTTTACGCAGAGTCATTCACTTCTAGAGTGACCTACCTGATTATTGAAAAAAATGTGATCCTGGCCAAATTTGTTCTGACCTGGGAGAGTATAATGTCTTTCTGGGAAAGCTGCAGAGTAAGCAAAACAATCAATGCAATGTCAACCTTTTTGGGCAATTTTTGCGGTAACCTATCTAAATGCCTGTAAAAGAGGGTGATATTCAATTTGACTTTGGTTTGGAAGAGCGGAATGTCTTCCAGGAAAAAATGCTGAGTCAGCAAAACCAAATGTGCTAAATCAACTTATTGGGGGCATTTCTTCACATACAAGTCAGCCTTTCTAACTGTCTGCAATACGTTGTGTTGAAATTGAATGTTGTTCTAGCCTGGAAGAGCAAATTTTGACTAGATTTATTATTCATTATCCTGTCTCTAAAAATAGACAAAGGTTTATTTATGGAATTATTTGTCTACTGACTGACCACTATGCCTAATAGGTGTTATTTTCAGTAAAAATTTCGTTGTATTTTCCATAAAATATGTATTTTCATTGTACCCATTCCTCTTGAGTTTATTACTATTTGCCACGTAATTAAATCATCTTCAGACTTAATTCAAGAAAATAATATTTACTATTCAACTAATCGTTTCAATAGATGTTAGTTGTGCTTGTCGTTCTCACTCTTTGAACTATGTCGTGGTGATTTTCTTTTCCGTTTTTCCTCCAGTGCTACCTGTTCCACATGTACGTGGGCGTGCGCGCCGGCGGAGGCATCGGAGACGAGATCGAGGACCCTGCCGGGGACGAATACGAGCTCTACCGAGTGGTTTTCGACATCACTTTCTTCTTTTTTGTCATTGTCATCCTGCTGGCCATCATCCAGGGTACGGGAAAAGAAGAACAATTGCTGAAGATGCTCCGTGTCTTATAGGCTGAGCACCTTGTGCTCGTGCCGCGAATTTCGGGCTCAATAAATTATTTGAATAATCGATTGAGATCGATTTTGGCTGGCAATGTTAAGAGAAACACAACGTGGTTTGTCTTAATTTTTACTGGTCGTTGTAGTAATTCAAAATAATTCCTCCTTAATCACACCAATGCTATGTCTGTAACAGTTGGAATGCATCTTGGTTGCTGGTTAAGGCCGGTTCAGAGGTAGGGAGACTGCAGTGCAGGATTCTCAAGTCGGTTGTCCTGGTTGGGACCAGAAGCACTGGTTTCAGTGAGTTATTGTAACGATGGTTGAGGCCAGTTCAGAGTGTCCGGGCGGGAGACAGCAGGGCAGAATCCTTATGTACGGAGGCCTGGTAAAGACCAGAATCACTAGTTGATGTAATGATTGTTGAGGCCAGTTCAGAGGGTCCAGATAGGAGACTGCAGTGCGCAATTCTCAAATCCGAGGGCCTCTCAGAGACCAGAATCACTGGTTTCAGTGTATTGATGTAATTATAGTTGAGGCCAGTTCAAAAGTTTGGGACGGGAGACTGCAATGCAGAATCCTCAAGTCTGGAGGCCTGGTTGAGACCAGAATCACTGGTTGAGGTGAGTTGATGTTATGATGGTTGAGGCCGGTTAACAGGGTTCCCACTAGGGATATGGAAAGCACATGAAAATTCATTAGGTTTCATCTTATTATAAGACTATTTTTAGTCACGGTACCTGTCCATATTGTTTGACCGACTCGCAAAGTCTTTACGAGGCACACTAAATTCTGAACTAAGTTAAGGGAAAGGCATTGTTGGAAGTACTTCTCCGGAGGCCTGGCTGGGACAAGAATCACTGGTTTCAGTGAGTTGATGTAATGATGGTTGAGGCCAGTTCAATGGGCCTGGACAGGAGACAGCAGTTCAGAATCCTTAAGTACGGAGGCCTGGTGGAGACCAGAATCACTAGGTTCAGTAAGTTGATGTAATTATGGTTGAGGCCTGTTCAAAGGGTCCGGACGGATATTACAGTGCATAATCCTTAAGTCTAGAGGCCTGGTTGGGACCAGAAACACTGGTTTCAGTGAGCTGATGTACTGATGGTTGAAGCCGGTTCAGAGGGTCTGGACAGGAGACCGCAGTGCGGAATTCTCAAATCCAAGGGCCTGTTAGGGACCAGAATCACTGGTTTCAATGAGTTGATGTAAAGATACAAGTCAGGTCACATTTATTTGTATAGCCCTTAATCACAAGAGGTCTAAAAGGACTGCACAGGACTACAATTACACCGTCCCCTGATCTTAAACCAACATGCGGGCAAGGAAAAACTCAAAACCTCAGAATGAGGAAAATAAGAAACTTTGAGAAGTGGTTATTCCCCTTCCAGGATGACCAGGGTGCAATAGATTTAGCATGGGGTAACAGTGCACAAAACACAGTGAACATCAATAAAAGAAAACAACAGGTAATATGTTGAAATTTGCCGAGAAAGTTAATGACAACAATGACACCTCAATCCTGTAAAATTGTCCCAAAAAGTCCATAAAAGCTCTGACACAGATCCTCATCTCTGCCGGCTGGTCGATGCAGGCGTTGACATATTTCAGGTCTAGAGGCTGGTTGAGACCGGTTCAGAGGGTCTGGACAGGAGACTACAGTGTGGAATCCTTAAGTCCAGAGGCCTGGTTAGGACCAGGATCACTGGTTGTCAGTGGGACGTAGCTTTGGTTGTCTGTTGGCTCCCTTCAATGTCCCACGGGGCGTTTTCTGCCTACATAGGTTGGCATTCTTAAGCTAACGTTCAGCTAAACAGAAATGACTGGTTTGACCTTTTCCAGTCGCTGGCTCAGGCAGAACTGAGTTGTGGACTGTGGGGAGCGGTCAAACTCAGTTTATACTTGCGTGCAAAACAGAATACTGTTCAAAGTGAATGTACTCTACCCTCATATGCCGCAGGTTTGATCATCGACGCCTTCGGAGAGCTCCGAGATCAACAGGAGCAAGTTAAAGAAGACATGGAAGTAAGTTGGACAACCACTAGGACACGACTATGACCTTTGTGTCTTCTAAGTTCCTGATCGGTCTCTTCCGTCCGCAGACCAAGTGCTTCATTTGCGGCATCGGGAGCGACTACTTCGACACAACTCCGCATGGATTCGAGACGCACACCCTGGACGAGCACAACCTGGCCAATTACATGTAAGTGCGTCCTAAGGGTCCTAGCGTGTCATGTGGGACAGCATTCAACGTGTTCTCCTCACCTTTCAGGTTTTTCTTAATGTACCTCATCAACAAGGACGAGACTGAGCACACGGGGCAGGTGAGCGACACAATTTACCGTATTTTACGCAATAAAAGGCGCACGGGATTATAAGGTGCAACCCCAAAAATAGTCTTTTGTGATATTTTTTTCATCTATAAGGTGCACTGGACTATAAGGTACATGGAACTAAAACTATGTTAAGGGCTCGGGTTGCACATAGAATAAAAAAGTACCTTATTTGTGCATCGATTGATGAGTTGGAATATATTACTCATCATAATTGCATAACATCGGATGCATTGGGTATCTAACCTGGATCGCAGCGGGGAGCAGGCCAAACCCTATACATCAGGCCACTAAGCATATAGGAAGCACATGAAAAGGCATTAGCTTTTATCTTATCATCACACTATTTCTAGTCTGTATTGTTTAACTGACTCGCAAATTCTTTACGAAGCACACTAGATTCTGAACTGAGTTATGGGAAAGCCATTGTGGGAAGTAATTAGGTTGTTCTGAACTGAACGAAGAGAAAGGGATCGTGGGAAGTAATACAGCATATGGTAAATGGTCTGAATTTATATAGCGCTTTCCAAGTCAATGAAGACCTCCCAAAGCGCTTTACAATGTGCTTCACACTTACCCACACACACACACTCACACACCAATAGGGAGTCAGCCAGGCAAGGCGCCTACCTGCTTATCGGGGGCATGAGTGATTCAGTGTCTTGCCTAAGGACACTTCGACACATAACACGGAGGAACCGGGAATCGAACCTATAATCCCAAGACAACCGCTCTACCTCCTGAGCTATTGCCGTCATATTCAGTTGTTCTGATCTGAATGCAGGTTCAAATTTCTGGCCAATTTCGGAGTTGTGGGTTCGTCTTATATTCCGGGAAATAGGTTTTTTTAATTTATTTATTTATTTCATTGTCTTCTCGACTTTTTTTGTCTTTTAGGAGTCCTACGTGTGGAAAATGTACCAAGAACGTTGCTGGGATTTTTTCCCTGCCGGAGACTGTTTCCGAAAGCAGTACGAAGATCAGCTGTCGTAATCTTCGACCGAAAACCTTACTATGTTTTGTCTTGTTTTGACCCAAATGGAGCAGCACAGAAAAATTGTGACCCTGTTTTTCAAAACTTGAGATATTTTGTGTGTGTTGTCTAGTCCTGTCACGAAGAAGGGAATAATAAAGCATAGCACTTTTTTTCCAACGATTTGTTTTCCTGGTGACTGTAATAACGCAGCTCATTTGTTGCCAAACCTGGAAAATGAAGGAGACAAAGAAACTTTTGAGACCTTTTAGCCTCTTTAACAGTATTGACATAATCAAAAACTGGATACTGAAGACACGCCCATTGTCTCCAGGTTAGAGTATCTTGGAACGCTTAACCCCAGAAGAGCTCGAAACCCAAGAAGCCTTTTAAAACCCTACCTGGGGGCCGAAACCGTACCTAAAAACCCTATCCGATAATCCTAGAAATGCTTTAAAACGCTGTTTTTTGGGCCGAAACCCTACTCCTTAACCCCAGATAGAAACCCTCCAGGCGCTCTACCTGACTATGGGGCTGAAACCCTACTTCAAAACCCAAGCCAGAAACCCTCGAGGCGCTTTACCTGACTATGGGGCTGAACCCCTACTTCAAAACCCAAGCCAGAAACCCTAGGAGCCTTTTAAAACCGTACCTAGGAGCCGAAACCATACCTAAAAACCCTATCTGATAATCCTAGAATTGCTTTAAAACCCTATTTTTTTGTGCCGAAACCCTACTCCTTAACCCCAGATAGAAACCCTTCAGGCGCTTTACCTGACTATGGGGCTGAAACCCTACTTCAAAACCCAAGCCAGAAACTCTAGAAGCCTTTTAAAACCGTACCTAGTGGCCGAAACCATACCTAAAAACCCTATCCGATAATCCTAGAATTGCTTTAAGACCCTATTTTCTGTGGCGAAACCCTACTTCTTAACCCCAGATAGAAACCCTCAAGGCGCTTTACCTGACTATGGGGCTGAAACCCTACTTCAAAACCCAAGCCAGAAACTCTAGAAGCCTTTTAAAACCGTACCTAGTGGCCGAAACCATACCTAAAAACCCTATCCGATAATCCTAGAATTGCTTTAAGACCCTATTTTCTGTGGCGAAACCCTACTTCTTAACCCCAGATAGAAACCCTCAAGGCGCTTTACCTGACTATGGGGCTGAAACCCTACTTCAAAACCCAAGCCAGAAACTCTAGAAGCCTTTTAAAACCGTACCTAGGGGCCGAAACCATACCTAAAAACCCTATCCGATAATCCTAGAATTGCTTTAAGACCCTATTTTCTGTGGCGAAACCCTACTTCTTAACCCCAGATAGAAACCCTCAAGGCGCTTTACCTGACTATGGGGCTGAAACCCTACTTCAAAACCCAAGCCAGAAACTCTAGAAGCCTTTTAAAACCGTACCTAGTGGCCGAAACCATACCTAAAAACCCTATCCGATAATCCTAGAATTGCTTTAAGACCCTATTTTCTGTGGCGAAACCCTACTTCTTAACCCCAGATAGAAACCCTCAAGGCGCTTTACCTGACTATGGGGCTGAAACCCTACTTCAAAACCCAAGCCAGAAACTCTAGAAGCCTTTTAAAACCGTACCTAGGGGCCGAAACCATACCTAAAAACCCTATCCGAGAATCCTAGAATTGCTTTAAAACCCTATTTTGGGGCTGAAACCCTACTCTTAACCCCAGCGAGAAAACCTTGAGGCACTTTACCTGACTTTGGGGCTGAAACTCTACTTCAAAACCCAGGCCAGAAACCCTAGAAGCCTTGTAAAACCGTACCTAGGGGCCGAAACCATACCTTAAACCCTATCCGATAATCCTAGAATTGCTTTAAAGCCCTATTTTTTTGGGCCGAAACCCTACTCCTTAACCCTAGATAGAAACCCTCAAGGCGCTTTACCTGACTCTGGGGCTAAAATCCCTACTTCGAAACCCTAACTGGAAACCCTAAAAGCCTACTTTGAGGTTGAAACCCTACTTCAACCCTTACTCTCTAACAACTGAATTGAGTTGGGGGCCCCTGAAGCTAAGATCCAGGTGAGGTTGGGCAGAACACGCGTTTCGACAAAAACAGCGCTGATAAAAAAATATTCCGCTTTTCTTAAAGGGACAGTGTTATTATTTGTCCACTAGATGTCGCATTAACATGTAGTGCAATCAAAAATGAGTCCAATGAAGATTACAAATTACAGACTGAAAGTGAGCAAAAAGAACCGGTTTTCTTTGAAATTTTACCCGGCCTTTCTCAAAGAAAGACAAAAAAAGAAGGGAAACTTATTTTTTTTAAAAGAAATAAAAAACAGGGAAGAAGAAATAAAAGAAGATGCAAAAAAGGAAACGTAAATAAAAAGAATCATAAGGGGAAATCAAGCAAAAAATAAAAGTGGAAAAAAAGAAGAGAAAGGAATAGAAGAGAAAAAGACACAATAGGAAACTCACTTTTGAGCAGGGTTGGGTAGGGTTACTTTAACTGGATTACTTTCAATGACTTTTGGATTACTCCAATACCAAATATGCTAATAAAAGACAAAAGAAACTAAATATGAATAAAATTAATAATTTGGTGCAGGCTTGGGGAGTAACGGAATACATGGAACGGCAAAAATGATGTTGGCAAGCTGTTTGGATTTATTTTCATTTTGTTTCTGTCGCATTTGATGTTAGTTTTGCCGGAGATCAAAGCCAGGAGAGAAAGCTTACCGCGTGTTGTGAGTCATAATCTTAGTCCTATTTAGTTTCTTTTGTCTTACCCAACCCTGCTTTTGAGAACTGTCTTGCACTCTACCATAAAGCTTATTATGCTGAATTAAGCTTCATGGTAGAGTGCATAACAGTTTTAATACGAGCGATTTGAGTAGAAAAAGGCAAAATGAACATGTTACCTGCTCAAAAGTGATTTATATACGGCGTGCATTACCGTTCGATTACATTCACAACAAATACAAAGACGGAATCGTTTAAGTTGTACAGTGGAACCTCGGTTTTCGAACGCCTCTCAGTTCGAACAAATCGGAGTCCGACCAAAATTTTCGAGAAATTCTTGCTTCGCTGTTCGGTCAAAAAATCGGAGTTCGAACGCCGGTACGCTAGGGTGCGATGCTGAGCGGCGTACGGGCGTAGATCACTCTTTTCGTGACCTACTGTTATCGCGTGCGAATGTGCTTTGTTTTGCTTTTGCTTTTAATATAGGTGTACGAAGTGTTTTAGCCCCTAATTATGCCTCCGAAGAAAGTCAGTGCAAGCAGCAAAGTTGCTACAGGTGAAAAAAGAAAAGTAGTGCGTACAACTATTGCATTTAAGAAAGAAATACAGTAAGACCTCGGTTATCGCGGTTAATGGGGACCAAAACCACTCGCGATAAGTGAAAATCCGCAAAGTAGCGGCACACCTTCAAAAAGGAAAAAAAAAATAAAAAAATTCTTTTTTTAATTATTATTTTTAGACCCGGTTAATGGGGACCAAAACCACCCGCTAAAAGTAAAAATCTGCGAAGTAGCGACGCCCCTTCAAAAAAAAAAAAATCTAATTTCATCTCATTATCTGCACCGCTTATCCTTATTAGGGTCGCGGGGGGGCTGGAGCCCATCCCAGCCATCTCCGGGCAGTGGGCAGGGGACACCCTGAACTGGTTGCCAGCCAATCGCAGCTGCAAATCACATTAGTTCTCGCAGCTCGCTGCGTTCTTCATCGACGCACGAGCCGAGTGATCCACCGCTAAGAGTCGTACAGCTGGGCGATTTTACGTCCGCCCGGGACGATTGGAGACAAATTCACAACAGGGTTTTTACTTGCGCCGCACCGCGGGTGCCGTTCGTTCGCTCCCGCGAGCGAGCCCCTAACTTCGGGCGCGATACGCACGACACTGACACAGTTACGGGGGTCCCGCGCACGTCCGTCGCCTTTCGTCCGCCGCTTTTCGTCCGCCGCCTTTCGTCCGCCGCCTTTCGTCCGCCGCCTTTCGTCCGCCGCCGCCTTTCGTCCGCCGCCGCCTTTTGTCCGCCGCCTGTCGTCGCGCCGCGCTACTGGGGTCGTCAGACAAGCGGGCTCCCCCCCAGTTACGGAACTTTTGAGATGATTTTCCTCTCCCCCCCGTCCACCTGCGCCTTTTGCTGACCACCACAAAGGTAAGAAATCCTATTCATAATTCTTTTCTTTATCCTTTTTTTTATTTTTACACGTTCATGTTAGCGTAATCTTTCGTACGGAAGATTATGATAACGCGAACGTACGATTAGCCTGGGTTAGCTTTATGTTTACGTTAAACATTCAGGGTGTTGGAACGGAGCCCAACATTCAGGGTGTTGGAACGGAGCCCCCTTTCCAATGAACCGCTCACCACTTGTTGTGGAGACCCGGATGCTAAATGACTTATAAACGACCTGATTTTTTTATTTTTGCACATTCATGCTAGCGTAATCTTTCGTTAGGAAGATTACGATAACGCGGACGTACGATTAGCCTGGGTTAGCTAAACATTCTAGGTAAACATTCAGGGTGTTGGAACGGATTAAAACAATTTACATTATTTTTAATGGGAAAAACGATTTCGGTGATCGAACAAATCGGTTTTCGAACAGGGTTCTGGAACGGATTATGGTCGAGAACCGTGGTTCTACTGTATTACATTCCCAACAAATGCAAGACAAAGTAATTTTGGTAATATATGTTCGCCATTACAGATAAAACGAGGTAAAAGTGGTTATAGTAGCTAGGGGATGCAAATCTCGGCAGGGATGCATTTCTCGGCATAACACCGGCTCTGCTGCATGTTTTCGCGTCCAGTGGGGATTAAAAATGTTCTGCCGTCGTGCTGCTATGCTCAGTTGCCTTCTGTAGCCGACATGAGCTTCGTCTCCGCCGTCCATCAAGGGACTCTCAACGTTTACGGTCAGTTTGTGCCGATTTTTTCTTCTATTTCCTAGATTTCCTAGAAATTCTGCTAGGAAAATAGGTATGATTTCAAAATAATATTGTTCACAACTTTTCTTAATTTTTTTAAATGTGCTTATTTTTATAGCATCAAATATACATTCTTATGTACTTGGTCACTGTTGGTCATGTTCTTAATGTGTTGATTTTTATAATATATGTTTTTTCCTTATTTTATTATTCTTTTTAATAGTTTTTCCATGTATTTTTTTAAATGAGACTGAAAAATACAAACACATGTTGATAGCATATTGTCTTGATTTTTATGCACTCGTGAATAGTGAAATCAAAAAATGATACATTCTTAATTGTTTGAGATCTAAATTCCTTATTTTTTTTACTTTTTTTTCAATTATTTGTCAATTTACAATATTTATGTTTCCTATTTATATATATTTTTGTTTTAAATTAATTTCTGTATTATATTTTTTTATTTAACTGTTATTTATGATTGTTTTTAAATTCAATTTGTATTACTTGTACTACTTATTATTATATTTCACATTTTTTTACTATTTTCTATTTTAATGAATAATTTTTGATGTATTTTTTATTTTATTATGTATTATTCATTTTTAAATATTATTATATAATTTAGATATTTTTACTACCTTTTGGTTTGTGATTATTTTTCTTTTTTTTAGCTTTTTTACACAATTTTTTATTTCTATATTTTTTTCCTATTTTCTTTGACTGTTTATGTACCCTTAATACGTTTTCCATATTTTACAGTTTTATTTTTTTATTTCTTTAAATATTTGTATTTTCCTTATCTAGATATATACTATTTCTGTATTTTACTATTTATCTACTAATTTTTGTTATGATGATTATTTTTCGATGTTACCATTTAATAATGGTGTAAATTGTTAATATTTTTCTCTTATTGGAGTATATTTCATTTTTTCATAATTACTTTTTGATTTTCTTTTCGATATAAAATGTATTACTTTCTTTTTACTATTTTTTACATTTATTTTTCAATTTCCTTTATAAATTTGATCATAATTGTTATAATTAAAAACAATAATTACATATATATATATATATATATATATATATATATATATATATATATATATATACATACAATATTATATATACAATATTATATCTTAATATTTCTTATTTTAGAATTATTTTGAAATGTCCTTTTTGTTTTTACCATTTATGTTCTTAATAGTTTTTCTTTATTTTCCTTTTTCGTTTTTTTTAAATTTCCTTTTTAATTTTATCATCGTTTTTAATTGCTTTTTTTATCTATTTTTATTTTTATAACTGTTCTTCAATTATCTTTTAAATTTGACTAGATGTTCTAAATAATTGCTCTTAATATTTCTTAGTTATTCACAATTTTTTGTTTTCATATTTATTTTCAATTCATTTTTTATTTTTTTATTGGTAATGTAACAATGTTTGTCATTTGACTATTTTTTCCACTCTATTTATATTTTTGCGATTATTCTACAATATTTAAGACTTTTTGCATTATGACACGCTACAAACAGTCCAATCGGATTCCCCGCTGATCCCATCAACATCTGACAGATGGAAAGCCTTTAATCCAGGGTGGGCAAACTACGGCCCAAGGGTCACATGCGGCCCAGCATGCTTTTTAATATGGACTGCCGAACAAAAATGCTCAAAATATAATGACGATATACATACTTATTTGATGAATTTTGTTTATTCGGTGCCTGTTTTGTCTCCATTGTGTTTGTGATATACTTCCAAAAATATTACAGAAATACTGCAAAATTACTACAAAACTAATTGTCAAATTTAGTGCTAAAGAACGGGGATCTAATATAGTACTGTATTGTACTTTTATTCTGAAACCAAGAATATACGACAGAAATACTGTAATACTACAACAGGAATGCAACAAAAATACAACTACAGTAATACTACAAAATACTACCACGGAAATATTACAAAAATACTTCAAGATTCCAACAAAACTAAATACGAAATGTACTGCTTAAAACAGGGACCTAGTATGTTGTTTTGTCTTTATTCCGTAAGGAAAAGAACCTACAGAAATACTCCAAAAACAGTACTACAGAAATACTACTGTAGAATTGCTACAACTACATTTTTTAAAAACTTTTTATATCTCACACACACTTTGACAGAGGTTTGATTCCTCCAACATACAGCAACACAAACAAAAAATACATACAATTGACATACCCATAAATAATAAAATAATACTACTACATTAAAGCTACAAAATACAACAGAAACACTGTCAAACTATAACTACAGAAATACTACAAAACAAACAACTAAAGGAATACTGCAAAAATACTACAGCAATACTGCAAAAATCCTACTACAGAACTACTACAAAAATACAACTAAAATAATCCTACAAAAATACTACTATGGGAATACTACAAAACATAACATTTAGTGCTGAAAACCCGGGAGCTTATGTTATTTACTTTTATTCCGAAAGGGAAGAGATACTATAAATACTAAAAAACTACTACAGTGATCCTGTTATAAAACTAAAAAATAGCACTACAGAAATAATACAACGAAAATATGTAAATAATTCTATAATTTACTACAGAAATACTACCAAAATCAACTGCTATAATACTACAAAAACACGAAAAAATTGTGCCTACAAAAATACACCATAGAATACTACAAAAATACAATAACAGTAATCACCTACTACAAAACAGGGGACTGAAATATTATTTTCCTTTAATTGTGTTTCAAAAACAATTTGATTGAACTGATCTATTTAAAAAATAACATGTCGATGTCTGCATGTATATTTATTCATTTATAAGAAATATTTTCTAGGTCTCCAGGATTGGCCCCCGGCCCAATTTCGGAACCTAAAGCAGCCGAAGATTTTGCCACCCCTGCTGTAATCTGTTGATAGCTTGCCCAGCCCTAATCCGCTAGCTCCTAGTTTTAGCAAAGAGTGCGTGCGAAAAGGAGAAATTGAATTTGTTGGTTTTTTTGTCCTAGGCGGTTTTTTGTTCAAGCAATGGAAGAAGCGTTTGGTGCTGGTAACGGCGGAAGGAGGCCTGCTGGTGTGTCGGCGGGCGGGATCTCCCCCCGAACGGCTCTACTTCCTGCAGAACGGCTGCGAGGCCATCTTGGCGGGTCAGGAAATTGCAGATCTGCCTACGCTGCCCCCTGGTGGTGACCGTCAGTGCTGCTTGGCGCTGATTTTGACGCAGAAGAAAAACCTTCTGCTGCTGAGCGACACGCCCTCCGACTGCAGGTGGAATGGGCTACGCCCACTTTCTTGTGGTGGACCCAATCGGGGTGGTGCGGAAGCAAAGTGAAGGAATACAGATTAGTGCAGTAACAGAAGTTTTCTGTTCGGACAGGGTTCGGTACACAGGGAGTCAGGGGGCGATGCAACAATCATGGTCCGGTAAACTCAATCATCAAAGGCGGCAAGGGTTCGGCAGGCGGTACTCGTGATCTGGAAGGGCAGGCAAGCGTTCTGTACACTGAGATAACGACAAGGCCGTGACAAAATAGCTTAGGACGTGACAAAGAAAGCAACAAACTAGCACAGAGCCAAAGGGACAAAGTGTTTAGCTAGTGAAGAGGGAGAGTTGTGATTGGAGGGTAATCAGGACAAGTGACCGTGCAGCTGGGAAGAGGAAAATTGAGCCAGGAAATGAATGACCAAATAAGCTAAGGTCAAGAGACATAGAGGGGAGAAATAGAGAGAAAGAGTGAGTCTACAGGAGACACGGGAACCAGAGTTCTGGGACATACGCTTTGATGTCCATTGCAGTCTCATTCCCGTCCATGGAAGTGAATGATAAAGTGTATCAGGTATCAGTATTAGGTTACTGATTACATTTTTAACAGGTGATAAATAACTGTATCTGTTTACATTTTTAAAGTAATCCTCCCAACCCTGTCTAGCACGCACTCCAAATGGCTGAATGACAGAATGGAACAAAACTAACAGCTGTTTTGATTCTACCCTGTGCAAACTTAGGCACAGTAAGGGTAAATAAGCCGGTTCTGAATGGTACTTTGACCCGCGCTTGTCAGTGTAGGCTTTGCCTGCGTGTCCGGAATATTCTGCATTAGAACTTCTTGCGAAAAAGTTCATCTCAGCTTCTGATTTGACCCACATTTTCAACACCTGAAATTCAACAAGCACAAAGAGAGGAAGGCTACTGTCCTTAATAAACAGAGTTGGGTAGGGGTACTTTAACTTGATTACTTTTGGATTACTCCAATACCAAATATGCTAATAAAATACAAAAGAAACTAAATATGAATAAAATGACTAAATTCTGTGCAGGCTTGGGGAGTAACGGAATACATGGAACGGCAAAAATAATGTTGGCAAGCTGTTTGGTTTTATTTTTATTTGGTTTCTGTGGCATTTTATGTTAGTTTTGCCAGAGATCAAAGCCAGGAGAGAAAGCTTACCACGTGTTGTGAGTCATCATTTTATTCATATTAAGTTTCTTTTGTCTTTTATGAGCATATTTGGTATTGGAGTAATCCAAAAGTAATTGAAAGTAATCAAGTTTAAGTAACCCTACCCAACCCTGTTAATAAACCTGAATGCCTCATGATGTTCTCATGTTATTGTGGCATCAAAATGAGAATTGTGTTTTTCTTTTGCAGTCAATGGCTGAATGTGTTGAAGAAGGTGAAGCAGGTGAGCTTTGCAATAACACATTACTAACCAAAACCGTCCTGCTTCTCCAGATGACAAGAACTAAAGAAACATTTGAATTGTTAACAAACTAACTCCCCCTAACGCTAACCCTACCCTACATCGACAGGGTCTTGAGCTAGGGTTTCCAACTAGGATTTCAGCTCCATGTTAGGGTTATAAAACATTACCAGGGTTTACAAGTAGGGTTTAGCTTGATATTAGGATTTTGAAGTTTTTCTAAGATTGGAACTAGGGGTAGGGCTTCAAACTGCTGTTTTAAATTGTTTGTAGGGTTTCCAGCTATGATTTCAAGCTACAGTTTTTATCTTTAAATCTGAAGTTTTTAACCTGGGTTTAGGCCTCAAATTAGGGTTTTAAAGCACTTATAGGGTTTCCAACGATAGTTTCAAGATATGGTTTTGGGTTAATATTAAATTTGTTTTTTAGGCGTTTTTAGTGTTTCAATCTTTAGTTTTAAACTAGAATTCGGGCCTCAAATTAGGGTTTTAAAGGGCTCACATGGTTTCCAACTATAGTTTAGAACTATGGTTTATAAATTAGATACTAAGTTTATTTAGGCGTTCTTAGTGTTTCAATCTTGAGTTTTAAACTAGAATTTGGGGCTCGAATTAGGGTTTTAAAAGCTTTTGTAGGGATTCCATAAAGGGTTTTGCCATAATATTAGGGTTCTAAGGCGTTTCTAGTATTTTGATCTAAAGATTGGAACTAGGGGTAGGGCCTCAAACTGGAGTTTTAAATTGCTGGTTGGGTTTCCAGCTAAAGTTTTTGTAGTCTGTAATCTGAAGTTTTGAACCTGAGTTTGGGCCTCAAATTAGGGTTTTAAAGTGCTCTAATGGTTTCCAACTATAGTTTAAAACTATGGTTTTGTCTTAATATTAAATTTGATACTAGGATTTTTAAGGTGTTTTAAGTGTTTCAATCTTTAGTTTTAAACAAGAATTTTGGCCTCAAATTGGAGTTTTAAAGCTTTTGCAGGGATTCCATATAAGGTTTTGGCGTAATATTAGGGGTTTAAGGCGTTTCTAGTGTTTCGATGTAAAGTTTGGAACTTGGAGTAGTCCCTGAATTTAGGGTTTAAAAGTGATTGTAGTATTTCCAGCTCGGGTTTCAAACTAGGCTTTAAGCTTCAGGTTAGGGTTTTAAGGTGTTACAAGGGTTTTGATCCAAAGCTAGGAATTAGGAGTATGATCTCAAATTCGGGTTTCAAAGCTTTCTAGGGGTTCCAGAAGGGGTTTTGGCGCAATATTAGGGTTTTAAGGCATTTCTAGTGTTTCGATCTATCGTTTAAAAGTCAAAGTAGACCCTCAAACTAGGGTGTAAATGTGTTTGTAGGGTTTCAAACTAAGGTTTGGGCTCAGAACTTGGGGTTTGAAGCTTTTGTAGGGTTTGCAGCTAAGGTTTCCAACAAGGGTTTCAGCTCCTGGTTAGGATTGCATGTTGCTTCTAGTGTGTGACTCTGAAGCTTTGAACAAGGGGTTGGGCCTCGAACTAGGGCTTTAAAGCACATTTAGAGTTTCAAACTAGGGTTTCGACCCCAAACTAGGGTTTTAAATCATGTATTAGTTAATTTAATTTTTAATTTACATGATCACTGTACAGCTTTAGTGAAAATCCTGTCTGTGGATCCAAGCGACCATTTCTTTCTGTTGGAAGTTGGATAAGAGAAGAGTTCAATGACAAAAACTGAACCGAACCAATTCCCCGCAGGGTGTCTCATCGCCCGGCGGTCTTTGTCGGCGCCACCCATTAGTGGCCCCCCTCAACGTGGTTCCAAAAGACCTGGACCTCGATTTCATTGCAGAGAAAGATAGAGTTCTCTCTCCGGTACCTTCGTCCGGATCACCAAAGGATAAAGGTCAGGGTGACCCGGAGCAAGTAGGGTTCGCCTTTCAGGATGTGATTGACAAGGGGGCGGGGTTTTCCATTCCCATGATGCGAACATTCTTAAACATGAAAAATGTGAGGAAACAGTACATGTTTTTTGCATCAAATATATATATATATATATTTTATCGGTATATTCCAAATATCTTCCAATATAATGTATTTTGAAGGCAGCCTGTCTTGTGTTTGTCATCCTGAGCTGTGACACAAGCACCCTGGCAAGCCAGTCGCCATATTATTTTACATGTCATTTGTCCAAGAAATGGAGTGTTTTAAGCCTAGTTTTGGTATTTTTTGTGAACACCTAGGCGTTGTGTCGTAGGTGAATCAATGAAAAAACTTAAACATGACAGAAAAAAAACAAAAAAACAAGAAGACAAAAAACAATGTTGACGTATCATCAGGAGTAAGCATAAAAATATCTGAATCATGTGATGTTGGTTATATTTTATCCAAGAAAACAAATGACTTATACTGCTTCCTTTCATAGCTTCTTGCTGGTTGCTTTGCTGCCAGATGTGTGTTTTAATATTGAGGCATTGAACTTTTTCAGCCATTAATTGTGGCTAGCCTCAGAAATCCACCCGAGTGCCTTCACAGAAATCCTAAAGGCCTTGTACTGTAACATCAGTCTTCGAGGAAGCTTTTGGTTTAGCCAATCAGATTCTGAGTTGGCGTCAGAGCAGGTGCTAGACGGCCTTGGGTATTGCACTGGTTTCACAGACCATCATTGGCTAGGTTAGACACTGATGCGATCGTGCCAACGGGTGTTAAACTTGAAGCGACCGAAATGCACATCAAAATATATTGAGTTGTTTATTTAATAGCGATAGGTCAGACAACTTCCAAGCAAGCAAAAGGTTTTGTCTGCCACTTTCAGCCTAGAGGTAAGAGCTTATGCCCGAGCACAACCTGGATTTCCGGTCGGGTTGAGCTTCTTTTTGGCTGACTTTTTAATTTCATTTTTATATTATTCACCCGTCATTTTTTTTCTTTGTCCCTATTTATAAAGTCTTGTTTAACTTTTGTTACAAGACAGGCTTTAGGTATCACATGTCCACGCTGCCCTTCACGTACCACCTTTCTCTCCTCCTCGCGCGGTCCGTGTTGCCGGATCCCCATGTGGACTGTGCTGGGCTTTTTTACTCTTTTTTCTCTCTTTGTTTTTCTTTTCATTTCATTTCCCTTTTCTTTCTCCTAGTCTCTCTTTCTTATTCTCTCCCTCTCTTTCTCTTTTTATTCTTTCTTTCTGCCTTTCTCTATTTTTTTTCTCTCCCTTTGACTGTCTCATTCTTTCTCATTCTCTTTATTTCTTCCTCTTTTTTTTTGTCTTTTTCTCTCTCTACTTATCGCTTTGTCTTTCACCCTTTCTATTTCTCTCTAATCGACTACTCCAGCCCCTGCGATTGTGCTTTTTGACCATTTGGCAGTTGAAGTTATATACTTTTGACACCCGTGTGTTAATGCGACATGCTATTTTGAAAGTGTTGTGTTCCTTCAATGATGTCACAGCTATACAACAAACAAGCTAGACGGGTAAACTTTGAGACAAGTCTTTTTTTAAATCCCCCGGCGCGTGGAATATTTTGCAACAGATTCGGATAATCGTGGGAAATAACACTACACGTTCTGTGCCTGATAGAAAACCAAAAAAATCTGTTTCAGGAAGGATCTCGCCCCGGTACCGAGGACGGGTCCGCTCTGCGGGCTGCTTACGTCACGGCACGGCCCAGGACGGGCAAGCGCTGGGTGGCGTGTACCTGCTGATGGGCGGGGGCGCCGCCGCCTACCTGGGGGCAAGCTCGTCCTCAAGTCCGGACCCAAATGTGGGTGACCTGGGCCCGGACGCCCACTTTTCGGACATGGGCGGGGGGCTGGCAGGGGTTTGCCACGCTGACAGCCCCGACCTCACCTCGCCTCACATCACCAGCTTTGACTTTGAAATGGCAGACGCTGACTTCAATGCTTTTGACTGCGGCGCTTTTACTTTTTGAGTCGGCAAAAAGGACAGAAAAGATGGACATTTTCCTGAATGACGCAGAAGAATGGGGTTGTACTGTTATGAAGCATTTATCCCAGTTCAACGAACAAAGATCATCTATTAACAATCAAACATATTCGCTCACAGATCCCTTAATCTCTTATGCCCGTCACTTCCTGTGGTGTCTCTCGGGCGAGTACAGCCTGGCGGCACTTGTTCTCTCTCCAGGCTGTTTTTGGGGCAGGGGTTTGCTCCCCTACAGGAAAGATAGTACCGGTTTCCATGGTTACCAGTCGCAGGAGAAATCTCCTGATTGGACTCGGATACAGCACCTTCATCATCTGGTCGCCGTTGTTTTCCAGTGTCATCACGCTTTTCAGAGAGGTCTGTGTGACAATAGTGATACTAGATCCTAAATCACAGGGAGAAAACGATTGTTCTCCGAAATTTCGATATCACATTATTCATTGTATTATTTGTGGCTTTCATGTTTTTGTTAAAAAATAAACTTTGTGGTAATGATAAAGTCCTTTGCTTTTATGACATATGAAGCCACGGGTGAGGGTCTTTCATTCCTGCACTTTCTTTATGGTTATTTATAGTTAATAAATTCATCATTTCCAATCTTTGAAGTTGCAACAAAGGAAAATAATGACTGTAGTGGTATGTAGAAGTATTTCTATAATAGTATTTTTGTCGTATTTCAATATTTATGAAATATTACAGTAGTTGATTTTGTAGTATTTCTGCATTATGGTTTTACTGTAACAGTATTTTTCTGCAGTATTTCTTTTCATAATGAAAACAAGATATATGTCCCCGTTTTAATTTGATATTTACCTGAGTAGTAATTTTGTACTATTTTTGTAATATTTCTGTAGTATTTTTAGACACAAATAGACGAAGTGGGCAAAGCTGGCAGCAAAATCTTTTTTTTTTTGGTGGTAGTAGTATACATATTATTATATTTAGATTTTTTGTTCGGCAGGCCGGATAAAAAAAAGCCTGGAGATGTCCATGACGTCCACACGATGGCGACAAAATATCACCAGAAGTGAGAAAAAAATAAGTGTCCGAATTTCATTTCAGCCCCTTTTTCCAAGAGTATAGCGACAATATATATATATATATATACACACACACACACACACACACTAATATTCTTATCGTTTTGGTACATTTATAATATTTTTAATTTCCTTTACTTGCACTGAAATATGCCCTCCCAATTCATCATGTTACAAAATGACAAATATTGCATTCATTTGTTCATACTTCTAAAAACAAAAATAACAAAAACGTATAGTACTTGTATATGTTGAACAGATTCTGGAGCCTGTAAATAGGGTCTGTATTTTGGTTTTAATGTAAAATATAGTATTTAATAAATAAAGGTTTCTACTTGGCAGATTTTGACTATTGCAGGTCCCTTTTGAAACTCAACCCCCGCGATAAACTATGGATTACTGTACTGTTGATAATAGAAGATCCTTGTATGATGAACAAAGATCCCCTATTACGAAAACATCAAATATGTGATTTGACATGAGGTAAAAAATACAATTAAAAACTGTTGAAATTTTGTTTTTGATTGTTTTCTTATCTTACAACAAAAACTGGAACGATTTAAAAAGCAATAAAAAAAGTTTATTTTGCAAGCAAGAACTTGACAATGTAGATTCAATACAAAAATGTTAAAACAAACAAAAAAAAAACCTCATTTCATACAGTGTCAATCCTCAGAAGAAAAACTAAAACGGCTCCATCAAGAGATCTGCTGCTCCTTTTCCATCTTCAGGAACACTTTTTAGTTCCGTCTAAATTAAATGATATTTGAGGGGGGTTGGACCTTCTACTAGTGAAATCTTTTTTTTCTACCATGTGGCCCCAGAGCTAAAATGAGTTTGATCCTTCTGGGTTAATCAAAATTCCTCTTTAACATTCAAATACTACTGTTAGACTATTAGGGAAGCGTAGAAAATACTGTTATATGTCGGGGTTGGCTTTTCACAAAAGAAAATTATAAAGCGTCGTCACCACGGGGGTATGTTTTCATATAGAGCTCAACCATTCCCTCCAAATCGCATCCCACGTCGTTGTTTATGTTAAGAAGTGCCAGGCTCTTTGATTTGTCTCCATCCGGTGTGTTCTGCATGTACACCTTAAAGCGCTTGAACGCGACGTCAGAAGTAAAATCCAGAACCATGGTGGGCAGGACGCCCAGTAGCTTCAGGACGGCTAGCATGTTTGGGAAGAATTTGATGTCGGCCTGCTGCAGAGTTTCCTGCAAACTGCTGAGCAAAAGTTCCGGTTTGCCTTTTTTCTTCCATTTCACCCACCAGCAATGGAGCTCCGCGGCAAGGGAACTCGGGTTGGGAATGTCGTTCTTAAACACCAACATGTTTTCCTCTCCCGGCTGGTTGGACTTGTGGAGTTCCAGGACGATGGGGACGAGCGACAAGCATCGGAGGGCTTTGATGTGGTCGTCCGTGAAGAGCTCCTCCATCTCTTTGAGCACGTGGTTAACCACTGGAAGAGAAAGTTGCTCCTTGTAGTAATTCTCTGGTTTCACGCTCCCTGAGTCGGAGTGGCGCGTCCTCAAAAGCGAGCGGGGGAGTTCGACCGGGATCTCCATGCTAGTGGCGAGAGTGACCGCCTCTTCGGTCCAGAAATCGTGGTAGACCTCGATATTGTCGTGCACTTCCTTCAAAGAGTGCAAGACGGCGTTGACGCTAGAAGCGGCGAAATAAACGTCGCTCGCTTCACCTTCGATGTTCTTCCCAAAGGCTCTGATGAGCATCATGGTGTTCTTCAGCACCACCAGGGCCATGATGAACTCAAAGTCGGCCAGAGCTTTGGAGATCTCCAAAGCGTCGTAAGTGATCTGGTCGCTCCATCGCAAGTCCTCGTTGTCGTGCACGCTGTCCACGCAAAGCAGCAGAGCCTCCAGGAGCTCTATCGTCACCTCGAACGCATCGTTTCTTCGGGTCCAAGCGCTGCCGCAGGTCTCTTTCAGTTCTTTGATCTTCTCCTCTTTATTTGTATAGATGACGGAAATGGCGTGCTCCAGCTCCAGACGCAGGGCAGGCGACCGCTTGAAGAAAGATTCGATCTTCTGCAGCGTGCACGTGACGATTTGGACCCCCGACAAAGGCATCCCGTTGGCCAGCGTTATGTTCAAAGCTTGAGTGGGTCGAAACGTCAGCATGGCCGCCGGGTATTTCTCGGCGATTTTCGCAACAAACGCTTTGATTTTATTCGCGTGCGTTCGAGAGCACGAGTGGGCTTGGCCTCGACACTGATCCATGTTCAAGCCCCATCCGTTGACGATTTCGCCCAGAAGTTTGTCCGCGAAATCTTCCTCGTCCCCTTCGAAATACAAAAAGCCCACGAACTTCTCACGTTGGTAGTTGGATTCGTCGAGATAGCGCAAGAAGACGGGGAGGTGCCACTCGTCGGAAATCTTCACCAGGTCGTCGGTGATGATTGAGAAGAAGCCGTTTTTGTTGACTTCCTCGATGATTTTGGCGCGGATGCATCTCTCGCACACTTCGACGAGTTGCTGGAGTTGAAGCGAAGAGCGATCCGCTTCGTTCGTCTTCATCTCCTCGTCGCCGCAACTGGCGCGATATTCTAGCAGGGCTTCGAAATTGCTCGACTGAAGATCCTGTTTATTGTTATTGGTGACGGGGATGTTTTGCGCGCCTAACAATACGAGCGCTTCAAATAAAGACCTGAGATAGTCTTTGTAGGCATCTTCCTTTGGAGGGATCGCTGCCGTTTCGTCCTTGTCCACTTCCGCTTCGGACATTTTGATTTCTGCAAAGAAAAACAAATGAATAAATATCATCCTATGGAGAGTAATGATAATATTATTGTGTTTTTTTTTTAAATAAGGCGCAAACATGTACTAACTCTTTCTTTGCCCGGTCATTGAGTCTTCATCCTTGAAGGGAAATGATAAAATAAATACATTACGCAATTACTTACAGAATTTAACCCTTTCTTTAGCTTTCTCACCATCTTTCTCCCTTTTCTTTTTGTGTTACTTTTTTACTCACTCTTATGCTTCTCTCTTTTCTATTTCCTCCCTCGTTCTCCTATTTCTCTCACTTCCTTTTTTCTCTTTTACTCTCTTTCTTCAGCTTTCTTATTTTTTTTTCTCTTTTCTTTCTTTATTCTCTCTCCCTCTCTTTGTATTCTTTATCTCTCTTCTCTCTCTTCACTCCCTTTCTTTTTCATTCTCTCTCTTGTTCTCTTTTTTTATTCTTTCCTCCTCCCTCTCTTTCATTCAGTTTTTCCTTTTCTTCTCTGCTTCCCTTTTTATCTCCGACTCTTTCAATTTCTCTCTTCCTTGCTCTCGCGCTCTCTCTCTCGCGCTCTCTCTCTCTCTCTTTTTTTTTTTTCTTCTCTTTGATCAAGTAGTCCAGCCCCCATGTGGCCCCTGAGCTAAAATTAGTTTGACAACCCTGGTTTAAATGATCATAGCTTTTTTCTTTATAAAGTTACTAATACAAACCGTTTCTTTGCGCTTTACTTGAACATTTTGGACTTTGCAAGGATCATCAAAGATAGTTGGTATGGTGTCACATGTTATCGTTGTTATTGGATCATTCTGGAAAAAAAAACAACTTTAGTGATTAGAAATATTTTGTAATACAAAACTGCCTAACATAAACCATTAAAAGAATGGATATAAATTGTTTTGTTCATAGTGTCATTTAAGTCATTCGATGCCATAACGTATAATATGGTTACGGAAGCATTGTCCCTGAGTGCCAAAATGTAATATTATGTTTTACTTGTTTAAAAAAAATATTATAAAAGGGTTTGGGGCAGCTCATCAGTGTATACATCAAGCCTCTGGGAATTATCTCACTGTGACAAATCACCATTAGATTTGTATCTAATGCGGCTTTGATCAGAATTTGGTCCACACATTGAGAAAACCCAACTTCCTAGAGTTGCTTCTTATAGAAACAAGTATTTTCAAGAAATTAAGAAATGTTCAACTGTTGTTTACCGAACAATTGTAAAAGCTACAACCGTACTTTTTTCCTAATGAATGATGAGTGTTGAAGCTTTCCTTGGATATGTCATATGCCTACATAGCTACATAACTACATAAATTGTATATAGGTCTTCAAAAATAAGTAAAAAGGCAAAAATTGGCTTGCATTGGCTATCAAAATGAGAAAAAACGTCTGGCATAGAATGAGTTAAGAGTGCAATTTTAGGTTAAAACATTCTTTATTACCAATATAGAGCATTTGAAATGAAATTTAAATGTTATCAAATTGCTTCAAGTGACTCACGTTATCGTCAGACGTTTCAAAATGCTTGCCACAGAGTCGATAATATCTGAAGAGATGTTCTGGTGATTTGTCCAGAAGGTCTTCACGCTGGCAATTCTCCACCCACGTTTTACATCTGAAATGAGATGAGGTAAATTAGAAAAAAACCCATACCTAATTAATCTTCTACGCTCAAATACTGACCAAGTTTCCACCTTAATTTCTTTCAGTGCAATTGTAATAAAACCATTTTTTCTTTAATGGTTTTCGTATCTTCCCGACTACAGTAGTTTGAATTTGTCCTCTGTCGAGGACAGTTTTAAACCTAAGTAACTCACACCCAGTGCAACCAATCGTGTTAACTCTTTTTGTACTCTATAGATGCCATTCAGTTTTGTCCAATGATAAATTTGTAGGGATGGGGCTATGTTACCTTGACCGCACCATAGAAAAAAATGGCTTCCCTTCGTGCAAGCACTTTTTATGGTATGGGGAGAAGAAAGTGTTCAAAACTTTTTATCAAACACATTTGATTTGAAATGCTATTGGCATTTTATTTATTAGACTCTTATGAACACGTTAAAGTGTTGTTTCAGTTGTTTTAGGTGTATTTAAGCTAAGTCATGTTTAGTTGTATAGCCTTAATGACAAGAAGTCTCAAAGGCATGCACAGACCAACGACTATGGGCTAATAATTACACCATCCCCTGATTTAAAACCTACTTGAGGGCAAGGAAAAACTCAGAACCTCAGCATGGGAAAAAATGAAGAAACCTTTAGGAGGGACCGCAGATAAGGTAATCCCCCTTCCAGGATGACTGGGCCAAAATGGATGTAGCAATACAGAGACATCGTCAACATGAAACATTGGTCATTCATCAGCTATAGAATATATAATAAATTTTAAGCCTAGATTTTGACGGTTCCACTGAGTTTGTAGATCACAATGTTGGTATCAATAAAAATAAAGACAATTCTAATTCTAATGAATAAACTGCTCCAACAATAGCGTTAGATTTCCGTTTCTGTAAAAGTTTCCCACTTCTGGTTTTAAACAAGCACATGTTGTTTGCCTTTTTAAACATGTTGGAGTCGGCTTGTGTTTCACGCAAAAAAAAAATAAAAAAAAAATAGAGCACGCAATTATGTTGTCCCCAGTGTCTCTTTGTTGTCGCCTCCTCCTTAAAAATAGATTTTTCATAAAATATTGTGTACATTCAAATAATTTTTTTTGTCTCGTTAATTGCCCATTTCTCTATATTTGCGTTTTTTGGGTGTGGCTTGCTTGCCTAGTATTCAAGTGTTTAAAAAATGTTCTCTGTAGTGGAAATTTGAAGTTATTTTGTCCACTTTGCTCTTGTATCAGACCTTAAATGCAAGAATAAAAAAATGGCATAATCTGTAACCAGAAATCAGTTTTACAACTCCATCAAGCTCGTCATCAACCTTGATTTTTCAGATGAAGAAAATAAGTGATCTCTTGTGGAGAATCGGGCCCCATTTGAGCAAAGTAAAGCAAAGACATCTAAGTCTGGTTGAGAACAGGAAAATTGTGCATTGACGAGCAAATAGCTCATTTTACTGGTCAATGCCTAGAGCACCAGTATATTCTGGGTAAATCAAGCCCAACCGGACTAAAGGTATTTTTCTGGGCTGCACCAACTGGTCTAGTTTTGAATTGTGTGGTCTTCCAAGGCATGACAACTTTCACAGCTACAGGAGGATAAGGCATCGGGGAACAAGATGTTCTTTAATTGACAGGGTGTGTTCCCCAAGGCACCCACTTGTTCGTTGACAAGTACTTCACAACAATCAGCTTCCTTGAAACCTAGATGACAAAAGGAATGACAGCAACTGGAAACAAAAGCTTATAGGACTGCAAGATCACAGACAAAGAGCTCTTAAAAGAAAAAAAAGGAGGGTCAGCAGGACTGCCCGATTAACTGAAATCTAATCAACATTGCGATGTGACTTAGTGTGATTGTGTAATCGCATAATACCGCAGTTTTTTTCAAGGATTCATAAACAGCAAAGCTCCCCAGAGGAGGGTGCCCAAAACTATTATTGGACAATCAGCTTTGACTGTACAAGGCACTAAATCCTGGAACTGTTTATCACTAAACTAAAAGATAAGTCAAACTGGGTCCTTTTTAAACAGAAACTTGAAGACTTTTTAATCGGAGATCAGCTCTGTGACCACCTGTAGCCTCTGCAATTGTGCTGCTTTATAAAATTTGTATTTCATGTAGGTTTTTTTCTGTAAAATCCCTTCTGGGGACAAACATTGAGAATTAGCTTTGGCTAAAATGTTATATTATGTGCCATGAGCTTATGGAGCATACTTGTCCTTTTTAGAATAAACAAAACTTGAACTTCACCTCTTAATAGTCATGTATATTCTCTTAAAATCTCAATCCAAGACATACCCATAGTAAATAATAATAATAATAATAATTTCCTTGTATTGTCATTCTGTGTAACAATGTACACAGAACGAAATGTCGATTGCATCTGACCCGATGCAGCCGCAGCCAAGAGAGGGCGCCGCCGACCACTTTTTAAGTCTTAGGAATGACTCGGCCGGGGCGCGAACCCGAACCTCCCAGTCTCAAAGCGGGCGCCTTACCATCTAGGCTACTGAGCTGGTAGAATGCTGTTGTTGAACCGTTTGGAGAATCTGGAGAGTTTGGGACCCCTTTGAAAGCTAACACACTGAAGTTTTGTCCCTCCCGAACTAAAATAATCCCTGCAAATTCTACTAACATGAGCAAACTAATTTGGAACATACAGGAATAGTAGGCTTTTATTTCCACATAATTTTTTTTTGTTGCAATCACATGCAAGATTAGTGTAGCATGGGCATCTTAGCTAGACAACAGCTGGGACTAATGCATGAGGCCTTAGCTGGCCCCAGGTCAAATTTAATCACAATCTGAAGAAACCACCCATCTATCCCTTTTCTGCACCACTTAACCTCAGTAGGGTCGCAGGGGTGCTGGAGCCCATCCCAGCTATCTTCGGGCAGTGGGCAAGGGACACCCTGAACTGGTTGCCAGCCAGTCGCAGGGCAGACAACTCACTCGCTCATTCACACCTAGGAACTATTTAGACCAGCCAATTAATGTGACATGCATGTTTTTGGAATGTGGGAGGGAACCAGAGAGTCTGGAGGAAACCCACACAGGCACGGGAAGAACACGCAAACTCCGCACGGGGAAGCTACACGCTAACCACCCCCGAAAAAAACATTAGTATTTTGCACATTTTTCTAAGGGTATGTCTTCACATTTCCAAAGGTGGCCATTTGGAGACTCCAAGACCAGTGACTGGTGACATCATACAGACACGTCTTTGCTTTTCAACAGTCTGATGGCCCTGTCACTAGAATTAACCCTTGGATGCATAAGTAGGACCAAAAAATTACCTCATGGGTTATTTTTTCTTAAAAATCATTAAAAATAAAAAAATATGTAATACTGTCATTTTAGAAGTATTCCTCGTAAAACCTGTGTATGACAGTATGCCATTTAGTTCTGACTGTTGAATTTATGAATAATTTTTGGCAGGTGAAAATATATTGTAGTAGTGGAACTGAGCAAGCGTGTGGATAAGAGAGTACTCGGTTGGTTTGGATTCATGGAGAGAATGGATGAAGAGCGAATGTTGAAGAGCAGAAGTAAATGAAAGGAGACCAAGAGGAAGGCTCTGATTGACGTGGATGGATGGTGTTATGAGTGCACTGGAGGAAAGAGGTCTCAATGTATTGGAAGCTAGAGCTCTTGTTGGGGATAGGAATGAGTGGAGAGGTTATAATAGGATAGTGGGACGTTTGGATGCGTTCTAAGGGATGGGCAGGGCACATGTATGATGCGGCAGGGGTAAACCAGTGAAAGCTGTCGGGCCCTGCTGTTGAACAAAAGAGTGTGTTGTGTCACCCTGACCCGAATGGCCGCTTTCTTGTGTCCCGTTTCATCTGGAGGGACGAAAGCATGACCAACTTGGGTGCCGAGGTGCTTAACTTGTTTGGGTGTTTGGGCATTTTCTTTGTTTTTGTGTAGGTGTTAGTCTTGCTTTCGGTCACCCCTCTCGAGGGATATGACCAGGGTAGATGGATAGATAGAAAATATGTTGAGGTTTTCACTTAAATGACAAGAAATTATGTTATTTAAATATGTTGCGAACAGTAAACAAATCTATTATCTTTGCCATTGATTAAATGTCAAACAAATGTTTATGATTTTTTTAAGTTGAAAGGGTCAGGCAAATTGAAAATTGCTCTAACTTTTTATACTTAGCCTTTTAGATTTATTTTTAAAAATGACTTTAAAAATGATAAACTGATGATGAAAAGCCCCCTGCAATTTGCTTTTTGACATCACTGAACCGAAAAAAGAGCAAGATTATTCTCGGTTTTCATTGTTGTTGCAGTGCCTGCGTTAGCGAACAATTATCGTGCTTACCTTTGTGCGTCAAGCGGAAACCTGAAGAGTGAATAAGAGTCGGATTTGACACTAGAACAGTTTAGAGCGGCGCATTGATTCTGCATTATTGTATTATTGTTATTGTTAGCCCGCAAGTCAAAAGTTTAGCTAGCACTTCAAACTAGCCCGCATTTTTACCTAGCTCGTAGATATTTGTCGTTAAACTCTTACGTCATTTCCGTGTATGCCGCGACGTATGCGACCGTTTTCCGGCACACGGGTCTACTTCCGCACAGATTACACTGGAGCTAGCGTGCCTATGTGGCGGCTATATTGGTCGGGTCAACGTTCCGGTTAAGGCAATGCATGTACATTTTGAATAAATTATAACCTGCTCCTTTTACAGACAATTTTCATGCACGTCACTTATTTGTCAACGTCAACACGTGCTGGTATTATGAAAAATTAATTTGAAAATATAAAAACGGGGAAAGGCATTTTTGTTGTAAAATTTATTGCAACAAGAATTTATGAGCATTTATACAAATTACAAATAAATGCATTGACCTTTTAACACTTTATATGAAACTCGTTGAAAAATTATTTACGATTCAAAATTAGTGTTTCAAACTTGTGTAACCTTTTTCTAAAAAAATGTGTTATTTTTAGTTTGTACATAAAGGTTAACACATAACTATTTACATGCACACATAACCATATACCTGACCAAATATAGTTTATGTTAGAATATATATATATATATATATATATATATATATATATATATATATATATATATATATATATATATATATATATATATATATATATGTATATATATGTATATATATATATATATATATATATATATATATATATATATATATATATATATATATATATATATATATATATATATATATATATATATATATATATATATATATATATATATATATAAAACATCATGTTGTGAAAGGATAGTGGGATTGTGGACGCGTTCTAAAGGATGGGCTGGGCACCCGTATGATGCGGCAGGGGTAAACCAGTGAAAACTGTCGGGCCCTGCTGTTGAACAAAAGAATGTGTTGTGTCACCCTGACCCGAGTGACATGGCCTCTTTCTGGTGTCCTCTTTCATCTGGAGGGACGAAAGCATGACCAACTTATGTGCCGAGGTTCCTAACTTGTTTGGGTGTTTGGGCAATTGGGTTGGCCATGGTCCAAAAATATTTTTGTGTGTTTTCTGCTATTTTTTTCCCTTTTATTTTCTTTGTTATTGTATGTGTTTGTCTTGCTGTCGGTCACCCTTCTTAAAGGATATGACCAAGGTAGACGGATAGATAGATAGTTTTCCTTGGGTGGGCAGAGCGTCTCTGTTGGACCGCACTGACCACCCATGCCCCACCCCGGTAACGCCTCTGATAGCAGTATATAGATTTTTTTACCCACAAAAGTAAGTTCAAAATGTCTACCCACTTTTTAACGATTTTTTTTTGTTAATACTTTAAGTGTGATCAAAGTTCCCAATCTGCAAACGATATAATATATTAAAGCTCCAGTGTGTAATATTGGACCACTGGTTAGTCATGCACTGTCCAATGTGATCTAAAATCCGTGCCAAGAGCACAATGAAGCAGCAAGATGACAGACAAACATGGCAGCGACTACTTTCAGTGTAGCTGCGGTTGATGGTGGACGCATCAGGTTAGCACTGCTCGTTCTATGCGTTTATACTGTCATTGGCGTCAGTTTTAAGAGTATTGTTAATTATTAATTTTACAATTCTAAACATTTTAACATAGTTAGAAGTAAAGCAGCCGAGTCCTGCCATGGCCGGGCATTATACCGGCGGGCGGAGACGTAACTGCGTGAGATTCTTGCTCAAAGATGTTGTGGCAATTTCGAAGGGAATGTCAAGGACGGATTTTATTAACAAGTTTGTTGAAAAGATTCTGAAGTTTAAAAAGGAGGAGGTACATGCTGTCATAAAAATGACTTCTGGCAAAGGCTTTGATGTGGGTTTTGAAACGGCAGCTCTTTATCAAGAGTTTTGGAATCGCTTTGAGGGAGTGAGGTCCCAGTTTTCAGGATTTACAGTGGAGAAGCTGACTGATAATACTAACAAGATTGTCGTTGTTAAAATGTTTAGTGAAATGATCAGTGCTGATGACGTCTGTTATTGGTTGAGTAGATACTGCTCAGTAAAAGGCCAGGCTATGAAGGTGAGGTGTGAGAAAGGCTATTGGAATGGTGCCTGGAGGGTACCAGTCCAACTACGGCAAGATCCTCAGGGCTTTCAGGGACTGAAACAAATTCCGTCGACTATATTCCTGGGGCAAAACCGTGGCTTTATCCACTATCAAGGGCAACCGAAACTCTGTCGCAAATGTGGTGAGCATGGGCATCTGGCTGAGGTATGTGATCGAATTTTTTGTGGAAAGTGCAGAACAATTGGACATTCCTTTGAGGAATGTAGCAATAGCAGAAAATGCAATCTCTGTGGAGAAACGAATCACCTCTTTAGAAACTGCCCGAATTCGTTTGCTAACAAATTGAAAGCTAGGAAGGCAGTTAACAAAGACAACAAAGACAATGAAATGATGTCAGACAACATAGATAATGAAATGAATAAATGTCACAAAGACAATGAAGTGAATAAAGATAACAAAGACAATGAAATTAATAAAGTCATGGAAATACAAAATGAAAATGAACAATAAATTAATGAAGTTATAGAAATACCCAATGAAGATGAACAGGAAATGAATAAAGTTATGGAAATACCCAATGAAATTGATCAAGAAATGCACAAAGAAATTGGACAAGACAAACAAATTGAAAAAACAGATGTACCTACCAAAACCCCTGGAGCAGAGACCAGAGAATCAAAATTGAAACAGGAAGAACCTGGAAATTCTAATTCGATTTCTCATAAAATACCTGAATTTGGACATGACAAACGAATAGAAAAAGCAACTGCCACTCCGAAAACACATATTAATCAGGAAGGGCCTGGAAGAGAGTTCAAATTAGCAAATTTGTTTGCTACGCCATTGCAGGGATTTGGAGAAGACAAACAAATCGAAAAGGCGAATGACTCTCCAAAAACCCATACGGGCACTGGAAAGAGGAGTAAAAGTAAGACAAAATTGGGAGTGGTGAAAAAAACAGAAACAAAGATAAGAGATTTAGAAGAAAGCCGATTGCCGGTGAATAAGCCCACAAGGGAACTGTATGAAGTTGAGACGGAGGAAGTCGGGGAGGGAAAAAACCTGACCCTTAGTGGGCAAGGAAGTAAGAGACCCCTTGATAGGTCCTCTGGCTCACCCCCTAACCCAGAAAAAAGGGGAAGACCTGGAACCACAGACAGAGAGTCAGAGGGTCCCAGAGTTTTCCCCGGTGAGTCTCAAAATGAGGTACTACTCTTAAGTGATGTGTCTGACACAGGTGACACTCTCGATGATCTCGATGATCACCAAAGAATGGACTCAGATCCCCCAGTTTTGTCTAACTAGTTTAAATACTTTTACAACAATTATGAACATTACATTCTCTACTATCAATGTGAGAAGTGTGAGATCAAAGGTTAAGGCTCACAGTGTTTTATCGTTCTTAAAAACTATCAGAACGGATGTGTTTTTACTACAGGAATGCTGCATCCCCTTTCTAAAAAATTATAAACAGTGGGAAGAGATTTGGCCATATCCGTCATTATGGAGTGGCTCGAATGAAAACCGTAACGATGGGGTAGCCATTTTAATAAACAACCCTCAACTCATCATAAAGGGGAGTACTGTGATGAGAGACGGACGCGCAATCTTAGCAAGACTTTCTTATATAGGGAATGATTTTAACCTCATTAACATATACGGCCATGCCGACAGACAACTCAGGTACGAACTTTTAGAGGACATCCAGTCGCATATGCTAGGCCATCAACCACTAATCGTGGGAGGAGATTTTAATTGCATCTTAAGTAGGAAGGATAGAAAGAGGAATGATGAGGAGTTTAAAGTAGATAAAACATCAACTTTATTACAAGACATGTGCCGGACATTTAAACTGGTGGACTGTTTCAAATCCATACATCCAGGAGAGGAGGGCTTCACCTGGTTCAGTAGTGACAATGCCAGAGCCTCTCGAATAGACTACATATTTACGAGGGGTTTAGCACAGAGTGATGCAAGATTAATTCCAGTTTTTTTTCGGATCACTTGCTACTGTCCTGCTCTTTCTCATTTCCTTCAGGTATGACTGTTGGGAAGGGTTTGTGGAAGTTAAACTGCTCCCTGCTGGAGGATGAGGCTCTAGCCGCACAATACAGGGAGCTGTACAAAGACTGGCAGACCCTTCAAGACTCGTATGATTCACGAGCACAATGGTGGGAAATGACAAAGAAACGAACACAGACCTTTTTTAAAAATGCAGGGAAAAACAAGAAACTCA